>NW_008613106.1:0-540 GCF_000691845.1 Merops nubicus | reverse complement strand
GCTCAGGAAGTAACTAAGATCCTACTCTGAGAAATAATACCCAGGTTTGGAGTTCCAGCAACAATATCTTCAGATAGAGGACCACATTTTGTGTCCAAAATAGTACAACAGGTCAGCCACCATCTGGGAATAGATTGGCAATTACATCTGAGAATAGATTGGCAGTTTACATACCCCATACCGACCACAATCAAGTGACCAGGTAGAAAAGATAAATCACTTAATCAAACAACAAATTATCAAGCTAGGTCAGAAAACAAATTTACGAATACAAACCAAACCAAAAAGAAAAGAAGGGCTTAATCCATTCAAAATTTTATATAGACGACCCTATGAGGTGCAAAAAGAGACGTCTTCGCAAATTGCTGAAGAAATAATAACTTCCTATATGATGACATTAGATAAACAATTAAAAAGGATTAAAAAGCATGTGATGGGAACACATAGTAGAAATCTGGATGGGCCTATTCACAATGTACAACCAGGGGACTATGTATATATTAAGTCTTTTACAGAAAAGACCCTGGAACCACAGTGGAC
>NW_008613105.1:2881-29974 GCF_000691845.1 Merops nubicus | reverse complement strand
TGCCGGGCTCCCCTCGGCGGGCAGGCGAAAGGCGAGGCGAGGGGAACGCAGGTGAGCCGCTGGCCGCAGCACAACTGTGCTGCTGCTGAATTTGCAACAGACCCCGACACAGCCTGTGGCAATATCCGGATGGTTCACGCTGTTTACGTGGGGGAGATTACTGTGTTGTGCCAAATTATTAAAATATGTCTTGGCCTGTATGGGGCTTGAAATAAAAGGACACATGAAAACCACCCTCGATAAAACAGCCCCTGAGGTAGGCTGCAAAAATCTGAGAAACATAGCCCACAGCCCCCTTCACATTTCTAACACCTGCCCCGTCCAAGGAACCCACTGCCTGCTGACATGCTTCTTCACTACCATCACAGAGATCCTCAGAGCGATTTCCAAAACACAGTGAAACAAGAGGTGGGTCTGAGGGAGGGAGGTGTTTCACAGAGACTTGGAGTTAGCCCTTCAGCAGAATTGGTAAGAAATTATTTATGCTCAAGCTTTCAAAAATGAATGGGAGCACCATACCCGTTTCCTCACTCAGCATTTGGGTTATGAAATGTTGGCCTCATGGGCAAGGTCCAGCCTGCTCTGCAGGTGCTCACGCTGCTCTTAGCACTGCAATGCCACAGCACCTACCAAGGGAGCCTCATCCACCAAACTGATCTTTGCTGGGTGCATTTCCCTCACCCCAGACATACTTCCCCTACACATTTTAGATTGTGTCTTTGATTCTACATTCATACTCAGCGTGTCAGTACTGAAAATATTATTTGTACTAAAGTATTTGAAATATATTAATGCCTGATGTCATAAATGGTGTGTAATGACAAAGCAGGTTGCACCTACGATCCTTGCGGCATTTTCAAGTAACTAAAATGCTGTTCTGTAAATAGCAACACAACACAGCAGAGGTGTCTACACTATCCTAGCTCTGTCTTGAAACCAAATGTATGCTGCAAGTTCAGCCTCTGACTAGAATGTGTTGGCTCAGGGAGAACATAATGCTGATCTGACTGTGCTGTCTGTGATTTTGGTCATCATTAAACCAAGCATCCCCACTGTATCTGTAACCATTCTAAAGCAGAGAGAATTGGACCAAAATTGCTGCCTGGAGTTTAAGACCTTGATCAGTGCACAGCTGATCCCATATGTAAGTACCACCCCAGTAAGCCACAGATGGAGGTACTCCAAAGAGCAGTTCAATAGCATTGTTGAAAGAAAAAAAACAGTGTCAAAAATAAGTGTAAGTGGTCCTAACTTATTTTCTTATCTGTGTTCAATTAAACAAGTGCAGTTATTTTCTAGTTATTTATAGATGACATTTTTGTTATGCCAGAGTTTGATTATATGTTGTCCATCTTCCAGAGAACAAAGGAGTGTGTTTATAGAGCTCTTAGCTATAATTAGTGTCACCCAGTTAAACAAGGCACCTCTGTTTTATAACTGCCAAAGCTGTCATGCTTTTTTTCAGAATGAATTTCGGTGATGGACTACTTGAGCCACAGTTTCTTTAAAAAGTAGCATAAAAATGTGTTACTACTCTAGACCTGCTATTCTAACCAACCATATCAGGTGCCATGCTCTGCCCACAGTGCCAGAGCTCAGAAAATTCTTCCTCTATTATATTTCCACTTAATTATTCCTGTACTTTTCAATAACTTTGTGTCATAAAATCATGGCATATAGTCGATTTGGATTAGCTTTATCCTACCAGGTTATGACAGACTTTCAGCCCAGTCATTAATCTGTCGTCATAAGTTTTGGAATCATATAGACATGAGAGGCAGTCATATTTAAATTGGGAAGGTATACCCTTTTATGAGTCCACATTTAATTAGAATTCCAATAAAAGTGACACCATCCATTTGAGGCAGGCTTAATATGCTGAGTTAAGTTTTCTTCGAAATATCTTTCTCTTAAAGAGAAATGTTCACGAAGAAAAGTAGTATTTTGTCCAGACATAAATCTTCTTGGTCTTTCCCAAGGAAATATGTCCCCCAGGGCAAAGCCCACAAAAGATACTGCAGCTCAAGAGGAGACTGAGAGGTCACTGAATAGCTCAGCTTGAGTCTATCACTTCCTCTCGGTCAATTACTCACCTGCTATTGCATTAGTGGTGTAAAAGATTCATGGGGACAAGTGTGATGGAGCTGTGTTAGGCATTGCCAGTGCTGCTTCTGCTGTGTAAAGGGCATACAAGCTGGTGGTAGATTTCTCCATGACCCATACACCCTCTTCTGCACTCTACATATCTCTCCTCCCTGCTTCAAATGGATCTTGGCACACCCAGGTGTCTTTCTGCAGGTCTGCTCTCCAGCCACTCCTCTTCCTGGATGATGATGCTGCATCACTTGCTGCTAAGGCTGCTCCTTCAGATGAAGGGAGGGGGAAATATGTGGTGAGGGTGAGTTTGGGTAGCAGGGGGGCAACGCAGAAGAGGCAAGTCCCAGCACAGAAATGATGCATGGGTAGGCTCTACACTTACCTGCTTCCACAAGCCACCAGGACTCTCACCAGGCATTTCCTTGTTCTTCAAATGAAGATGTGGGTTGCTTTCCAACCTGGTCAACCACTCCCTGCCTAGAGGATGAGATTCTGGTCCCCCCAGAAGGAAATCAAGGAAATAGCCTCTGCTTTTCACAGCCAGTCTATCAGCTCCCACGACACTTTCTTGTTTTCCTGACTGAGGCAACAAATGGCCTCTCTGTTCAAGGACTTCAACTCAGTTAGGATCCACACTTGAAATTCCCCCAACAAACTCATAGCCTAAGTCACAGGCCTTTAGCCCCTTGGATGGCAGGACATAAGCTATCAGCATCACCAGCTTCAGCTAGCCTGATAAATTTTCATTTACATGAGCCAAAATAACCTATAAAACCAATGCATCTTTAAACAATTCTTAAAGGATGGATAACATTTGCTGCTTTATAGCAGCTAGTAATTTTTCCTACTTAAACATTTTTATTATAAAAAAGTAGGCCTGCTTAAAGTTATATTTCATTTTATAACATCCTACATTAAAGCCAAGATTTAATACCTGAAAACCGTTTACATGCACTTTAAAAATATTCGGAACCAATGAGATAAAAGGTGCTATTCTTAGTTATATGTAGCTAAGAAAACTTTTGAGGTCAGCTCACCTTATAAATATGTTGCAAAGTTATGCACTACATTAAATATTTACATTATTTTCAGTCTTTGCAATTGAGCAAGTTCTGATATTTACATTTCTCCTGACTGAAAGCGCTTTCAGACTCTGTTGTACATTAAAAAAACAGTGTGCCTGAATTTGCCCTAAGCATTTAAGTTAGCTCACAGGAGCAGGAAAGCTCTTTACTTCATTTACACAGTGGAGAAATATATGACACAGTGAAAAAAAAAAGCAAGCAAATTGGTTTCTCTGTTGAAATCGTTGAATGGAGTACATAATTCATCGAGATCAGATCTTGGAGAGAAGGCACCCACTTTTCAAAGGCCTGAGAAGACACCAAGGTTTCAGGGGGTGCAATTCCCATTGACTTCATTCCTCATTGATTACTATGAAAGCAGCTGAGCACTGAGGTGGCTGGAGGACAGACATGACCTTACATGACTCTTAGATGCCATGCCTGTGGTGAACAGAGCTAGTCTGTGATATCATTGCATTTTCTTTCACAGAGTCATTAACTTTATTAATTTTGCATACCAAACACTGATTTCGTAAGTTCTCTTCTTTACTCCATACTTCCTGACAAGCAAATTACTAACATTAATAGTGTTAGCTTTTGACCATTAACAGTCAAGTTACCATTTCCATTTAAATGCAGCTTCATAAAATCATCAGTAAAAATTACAATTCCGTAAATAAGAAATGCTTTATTTGCTATTTCTTAAGATAAGGAAATGTAAATATTGAAAATAGAGACAAACATTAAACTATTTAATTAGTTAGATAAATATTTCTAGATGTAGTGTCTTCTTTTTGGCTAAAAAACCCCAAGCACCAAATTGAACATGAGGTATTAATTTGTTTTAATTGCTTTTCTAACCAATGAAAATGAACCTTTTATAGGAAAAGCAGTAAGAAAAAAAAAAAAAAAAACAAAACCAGAACAAGTTTAAACATCACTATTTTATAAATAGAAGCTTACTGTTTATATCATTGTTAAAACTGGTGATTCAAATTACCAAGTATGGAATTCCTCTGATTAACTCTGATATTTATCTACATGTGCATTTAAGGGGCACTAACTTACACTGGGAGTGAAAAGGCACTTTCAGAGCACAGTTCCTGTCATCTGAAAGCAGACATTTTAAAATCACACAAGATGTACAGCAGTATGTATAGAAAAGTGTCATTCAGTTGGAAGGGACCTACAATGATCATCTAGTCCAACCGCCTGACCACCTGACCACTTTAACTTGCTGACCAAAACTTAAAGCATGTTATTAAGGTCATTGTCCAAATGCTTCTTAAACACTGACAGACCTGGGGCATTGACCACCTCTCTAGGAATCCTGTTCTGGTGTTGAGAGAGGGGCTTCCTAATGTCCAGTATGCAACTCCCTTGGTGCAGCATTGAGCCATTCCCACGCATCCTGTCCCTGGATGCCAGGGAGAAGAGCGACACACCTCCCTCTCCATGTCCCCTCCTCAGGAAGCTGTGAAGAGCATTGAGGTCACCTCTCATAGGGCATTCCCTCCAGCACCTTCACCAGCTTTGTTGCCCTCCGCTGGATGCATTGAGGTAGCTGAAAGTCCGTCTTAAATGGTGGTGCCCAGAATTGCACACAGTACTTGAGGTGAGGCCACACCAGCTCTGAACACAGCAGAATAATCACTCCTTTTGGTTGGCTGGTTACATCGTGTTTGATGCACATCAAGATGTGGTTTGCCCACTTGGCTGCCAGTGCACAGTACTGACTTGTATTGAGCCCACTGTCAACCAGCCCCCCAGATGTCTTCCTGCAGGACTGCTCACCAGACACTCCTCTCCCAGTTTAAACTTGTGCCTGCCGTACATGCCATTGGTTATTGCCCAATGCTTCAATATATCTACAAGACTTACAGACCCTCAAGAGAGTGAGCAACACCTCCCAGTTTGGTATCATCAGCAAACTTGCTAATGGTGCATTCAACTCCTGCATCCAGATAATTTATAAAAAGATTGAACAGAACTGGCCATAGAATTGATCCCTGAGGAACATCACTGGTAGCCAGCTGCCAGCCAGAAGTAGCTCCAGTTCCTACAACACTTTAAGCTCTGCCATCTAGCCAGTTCTTCACTCAGTGCATTGTGTGTCTGTTGATATCACATTTGGAGAACTTGTCTAGAAGAATGTTGTGAAGGACAGTACCAAAAGCCTTCATAAAATCCAGAAAAGCTACATCTACTGCCTTCCCTTCATCCACTGATATGTCTGAACCGTTTCCCTTGGGAAAACATAACAAAACACAGGAACCTGAGAACAACAGTACTCCATCAGAGTGAAGGTCCATCTGGCCTGTACGCTGTTTCTAATGTGGCCAGCCATAAATGTCTAAAGGACATGCTTCTTGGCCAGCAATGTGTGAAAAGTGCTTTTCTGCCTGCCTGGCACTTGTATGGCATGCAGGGAGATCTGGAAAGGGGCAGCAAGCCTGGAGACCTTTTTTACAAGCCATATGATGCACTCATCTACCACAGTGGACAAGAAGAAGGGATCAAGCCAGCTGAAGACCCAAGACATGGGATATATTAGCAGCCAGGCCATGAGCCCAGTGATATGTTAGGGACTCAGAGACAGCTTCATGTTCCAGCCCTGTCATCATGGGAACTGTACTTGTCATGAAGCCCTTTCAATAACCAGAAGCCCCACACAACACATGCTCTATGCAATCAAACCTCCCAACCCCACTGCAGTGAGGGTTCTTATAGAGGTGGCTTCTTGAGCCATCTTCAAGTTAATGTGGAAGGTGGGGGCACCTGGTGGTGTTCTCCTCATCAGTTCCCACCCAAGGCTGGCCAGACTCTGGGTAAAAACCAATCAGGAGGGTCTTTCTTGCCTGGTTGTGGACATCATCCATATGCCAACCTTCATTCAGGGTTGGGGGTTTAAACCCCAGCACTTCCCTGTCCCTGCTCTTGGTGGCAAGGTACTGGGCATAGCCACTGTCCCTGACATCTTCTCTGCCATTCAGCTCTCAAGGACAAACCTAGTGCTGTTACTCTTCCCTCAGGCCATGGCAGAAACCAACTCTGCACCCAGAGACTCTCCCTATTAACCATGCCCTCTTTGCATCAGAGGGAATATCCGTGAGGCTACGAGGACCAACAACTTGGTCCGGCTGGACAACACTCCTTTTCTTGGGGGAGTGGGGATGATGTCAGCAGCCTCAGCCTGGAGGAAAGCAAAGGCATAACCAGAGCCATAGGTTACACTTACAGACAGTGCCAAGAGACCACCATGGAAATAATACAGGCTTTGAAAAACAAGTGAGTAGAGGTGACACTGGTGTAGTGGAAAAGTTGGTCGTTTTCAGACCTAGCACACTTGGATCCATGCCCCAAGGACAGACAGGCAATGACGACTCATCCAAACTGTAAAAATAGCCCTTTGCTGCTATCACCATCCCATCAGCTTGTCTGACTGAAACCAAGCTGTGCAGCATCTCTGGGACACCACACCGATGGGCAGTGTTCATACAGGGTACAAAATACACTTCAGCCATGGGGTAAAACTTTCACAGTTCACTGGTGACTTTAACCTTTCTGAGAGATATTCGCTGACCTCATTTTGTGGGACACTATTCAGACCTTATCTAAAACTCAGGCAAATCTCTTTTTCCTTTAGGATCTGATAGTTTTAGTACTGAAAGAGTAAGGAAGGTCCTATTCTTGTAGTTTTGTAGTTTGACCATATTTTCCTGGGCCAAAATGTTCTGTGGACTTTGATTTAGCTGAAATAAACAAACAAACGAATGAATTAATTAATAAATCTCTTTTGGGTTTGAACACACACACATTCCATAGGTTTTTTTTTCTTCCTCTGCACTGAACTGATACCTATCAAAACCACATCTGCCACCAAATTCTTAAAGATATTCTAGCAGACATGCTAATTTTAGGCTGGTCTTGTTCATTTGCACCTGAAGCCCACTTGAACCTAGGTGAGAGTCACTGGTTAATCAGGAACATGTTGGGAGGAAGATTTCTCAAAGCCATTTCCACTGAAGTGTTACGCAGAAATGCGGAATATTGCACAGACTCAATAATTCAATGGATACACGTGTAATTAAAGAAACAGAATGAGGTCAGGAAAATACAGCTCTGGAGGAACTGTGGGGAGGTAATGACATACTTTTGGCACTAAGGAAAGTAGCTTTTATCTGCATTATCAGGCTAAAGAGTTGCAGTCCAAACTGCAATCTGGAATCTGACTTTCACTCCCAAACAAGTATGAGAGCATGAACTCAAACAGCTTCAAACACATGGGTTATGAGACTACCACATGCTGCAATGAAAACAGCTAGGAACGCTTTAATACTTCATGGACAAACCCAGAAAATCTTCTTGGTCTGCCTGGCACACAAACATTTACCCTCCAATACTACACTATTTGTGTATGTGCCTGTTTCTTTCTGCAGCCGGACCCAATAGTCTTAAATGTCCATTTTCCTCTGGAATGAAACATTCTTCTGATCAGTTATTTGTGCTATTTTCATCAGTATGATTGATTTGCTTGCAAAATGTGAGCCTCCTCAACAGGGTAGAGGGACTTGTGACTTGTTGAGATGCTTTCCCTCTTGCATAGAACCTCGGGTGAGCCGTGCAGCTCTGCCCAGACGTCACAGGCTGTGGTGATGAGGTTCTCTGTCTCCAAAAGCTTTATTGGAGCATCACACTTTAGATAATCTTAGCCCAGGGCTGTTATCTGAAGGAAATTACTGGTCTAACATAAATAAACCCCAGTGGATAAAGAGCTTTCACAAAATGAGGAAAGGGACATGGTCTATCCACAGCTCACCCACAGCATCTGTCTGTCTATCCCACCATGTGAACCTCAGCTCATTATGCAGGAGGTTTCATCCCAAGTGATTAGGCAGCAGTGACACCTAATGCACAAGCTGGTAATTCCTTTTAATACAAAAATACTGAAGCCACCTCTGCCTGCCCATTTCTAGCGCCAGGGTGTACCCTTGTGGACAGTTTGCAAGTTTTAGAGAGTTTCCAAGTGGCTGGTGGGCGCAAACCCATCAGCACAATTTCTGACCACTTGCTTATTATCAAAGTCAAACGAAGTTCTTGAAAAAGTAGCAAACATACTTCTGCCATATAAATCTGTTTTGCATTTAGTGCTCTCTTTTAAAAATTTTAACTGCTTTATTTGAAACTATGGTCACCTACTTATCTCTTTTAAATCCAGTTTTTTAAAAATGTTTTTAGAATAATAAGAATAAAGAAATACATATTTGCTGATTAAGCTTTTTTTTTTTAACAGATAAAACATACTGAGTTGGAGGAGTCTTTTCCTTACCCCATGGAAACAGAATATGCTAGGGATAAACTCTTCACTGATATAGGCTCTTTTACAGCTCCAGAGAGAATATCCTCCTCATTTTTATTTATTCAGTTATGCCAAGTCAGTAATGAGTTCATTCAAACCAAGAAACTGATTTGGATTTGAATACTAGGAAAATTTGTTTTCCTTTTCCAAGCTATGAATACAAAGTCAGAGGGGCTTGGACATGCTACTTCTAAAATTCTGAAGGACCAAATGACCAGAAATATTAAGTCGACCATTTATTGGCAAAAATTCTTTAGAAGAAACCCATTTTAAATGAATCATATTTTTTCTATGCATCCAGCACATTCCACATACCTTTATTTCTTTTTTTTTGGCAGATTAGATTGTTTTCAGAAAGCTGGTTTTCTGCACTGTTACTTGAATCTCTCTTTCTGTCCAAAGGCATTTCTAGCCAAGAGTGAAGAATAAGAAGCATAGCAATAAATAAGAGATATAATTTACTATTTTATAACATAATAACATTTAGGAATTTTCTTAAGGTTTTAAAAGGCAAGTTCTATTTTTATTTTTATATGAAAATAAAGCATTCTGCTGGTTAGCAAAAAGAAACATTAGATGACACATAAAAGTAATCTTGAATTGAAAATCAATATGTATTAATATTTACCTGTGAAAATCCTAACTTTTTTAGGAGAAGACCTAAACTATACAAAGGCAAAATGGTTGAATGTTGCTTATTAAAACCATGGTTTTCTGAAGGTTAAAATCTTTTCTTTAAAATGAGCTCTGCTTTTTACAGCTGAGCTATTTGGGAATAAAGGTATTTCTCTGGGCATTGCTATATCCGTTTCTGTGGTTCTTTATACTTTAGTTTGGAATTTTGAAAGCTGGTGGTGATTTTGAAGGCTGATCACGATACAAGGTTTTCCTCCATTATGAACTATTATGTAAACCAAGCTTGAATAAGCTACATAATTTTGCCAAATGATTCCTGAACCTTAGCCAATAATCTGATTAAAGAGAGCAAGAACTCACTTTTTATATTTAAAAAGTGTGTTTGGAGAAACTCCACTGGTCATTCAGATTTCATTAACCTCCAAGTTAATAATTCACATTCTGTTCATTATATTACATTCTGTCTGCAGGCCAAAATCACCCTGGTATGCTCAAACTTGGGAAAAAGTCACTCAGAATGACTCTGTTTGCTCAGAAACAAGTAAAACTAGAACAAAAAGAAAGAAAATATATTACACTGCAGACTTAGACGGCCGCTGCCAGTCTCCTCTAGACAGCTAGCACAGCAGCAGGATGAGAAGAATAACGTAACAGTGAATTTAAAAACTAAGATGCCTAAGACAGCAGCACAGAGCAGGAAGTGTAGAAAATAGCTTCCCTACCTTCCATGTACCCGAAGCATCACCAGCTATGCTGAACTGAATTCTGCACACTATTAGAGGAGCAATGATGATTCATAGAAAGATAATACACTGAGCTATCTCCAGCAGAGTCCATAGCAGATCTCAACAGATGGGACAGATCTCCCAGCGTGCTCTCCTGCCAGCATCCATTACCTCTATTGTAAATACTGAGCCAAAAGATTACTCAGTGTGTGACCTGTCCATTCACAGAAGTCATATGCTCCTTTGAGAAGACCCAGGGAGTAGAAGCAGGAGGGAAGGCAGATTTTACGTAAGCCTTTTACTTTTTTGAATGCTGTCTACTGTTTCCTCTGCCCTGAATCCCAAAATGTGCTGCTTCTGTGCTCTGCTTCTTCACAGTGCAAGAAGTATTTGGCCTTGAAGACATGTTGAGCCTTCTGCAGAAGAGCAGCTTCACCTATGCTCATCTATGTGTGTGAAGAAAGTAAAAGTCCAAAGGGCTCAAAGATTATGTTGGAAAAAAAAAAAAAATCAAAATATTCATATGTCTCTCAAAAGTCTCAGACTGGAATATCGTGCCTTATACCCAAGGTTTCCTTTTTTCACCCGTCACCACCAGTGATGCCTCATGCTGAAGGTCCTCAAATTAGGGAACAGATTCAGTTTATCTGTTCTAACTCACTTGTGTCAAAAGCAGGGAAATTCTCCTCTTTGAGCTTCATCAGTAGATAAAGTGCAGCAGAAAGTGAAACAGTACTGTCTTGATTTTTTAATGCAGGATGACTGACATCAAGGTGACAGATCCTACACGCTTCTTTGAATGACTCTTAGAAATGCTGTAGTCCCTACCACCTAGAAAAAAAGCAGCTCTTGCTTATTTTTGTTGATTATATCACAAAAATACAAGACAGTATTTCCATGGAGAAAAGAAACCAAATAATCTTCAGCCACCATTTCTGAGAGCAGGCTGCACTTGAAATGGATAACATATATTTTCAGGCTTGCCATTTTTTTCATTTGTGCACTCCCTGCCCAAACACTCAAAGTCAAATCCATCCATATAATCTCCTTGTAAACGTTTCCAGACTTCCAGACAGTACGAAATGATGCTCATGCCCGGCTCTGACAGCCTATTTCACAGACATTGCAGAACACTGTTCAAAATGTGCTGATTTGCAGACACTTTTCATAATCAAATCTAAGCAGGTTCACATCAAATACTTCTTACAGGTCTAATTTTAGAAAAACTTCTGAAGACTATTATAGTGTAACAAAATCTAAAGTGAATTAATATGACCCAGCAAAGTGAATTACAAAAAGCCTGTATTGATATTCAAAATCCTGGATATCCAGTTTTTAGAGGTCTTGTTTCCCAACAGGTTTCACAATGCTTTCAAAAATGAGAGTAAGACCATTGGTCAAAAAAATTAGAAGTTGGTTTTTTAATAAGCTAATGTGTGAAAAAGAAAATAATAAATGCCTAATACACCTGGATGAAGTATTCATACACATGGCTGCCTTATGTTTCTGAGAAAGTGCTTCTCTCATGGGATTGTTTTATGGCCTTTTGGTATCTGGCTATTGATAAGTCTTAGTATCAGGTTAAGTCTGATTCACATTTTTAGTGCCAAACCCCTAAGAAACCATGGATGAAAACCAACTGGCATATTTGATGTCATACAAAGTAGTATGTTTGATATCTACCAATCATAAGAAATTTTTATTCTGCTGCCTTTTTTCCCGTGAAGGATGCAATGCAATGCAACACTCACAAGAGTAAACCATGAAGAACACTGTTTAATTGGGAATTTGTACTAGAAATCATCTGATTTGGATCTAACAACAAGGCTACTGAGGTGACAATATCATAAGACCATTGACAGAAACCAGCAAGTCAGTCATGAGCAGTTTTCAAAGATATTTCCCATCCTTTATTTTAAAATTCATGATTATGGTACAGATACTTAAAAAGAAAAAAAAAAAACAAATCAGTCCAAGATCACTTCTATATTGCTGTCAAGGTAAGCAGATACTGTTTCACTGGAAATAATTTATAATGGAAAGGCATATATATTTTGAAGCAACTGTGTTTTAAAAAGGGCTGAATAGTGGTCCTTCCTTTGTAAAAACTGCCCAGTCTTTTACTGTGAGGAGTCAGGGAAATATTCCTAAAGGGAGAAGAGGACTTTGTGAAAAATGGGCATCTCTTGAAAAAATGCTTTTTCAAGCAGAAGGAAGCAAGTGAGGATGCTTCAGATTCTTTCATACTTATACAGTTGACTTGGGATCTTTTCTTGGTGTATAGGGATGCACAAAGAAAAAAAAAAGCACAAATATAAATAAAAAAAAATTTAATTGGAAAAAACAAGCAAAAAAAATCAGAGCAGCCCTGCTGAGTTAATTCTCATGGGCTGGAAAGAGGACCTTATGTGCTAAACAAGAATTGACAGATTACCTGCTAATGAGATGAGAATGTAGAGGGAAGGTGGATTTGCAGATCAGTTCACAATAAAAGAGTCGGTGCACATCACCAGCGCTGTGGGTGCCCATGTGGGATTATCAGCCTCTGAGTGGATTAGCAAGAGCAGAGTGCTGATGTGCATCTCATGCTGCTCTTGGGCAGGGACTAGAAATTACAGCCTGAAAGGTTGCTGGGCACTACAGCCAGACTGCTATCGGCATTCAGAATATGCGTAGGTCTTCCCAGTTTCCTGGTTTCATACTTTGAACACAAGGCTTCTTTAGCTACTTTTCAACATCTGGACCATATGTCTTTTGAAAGGAATAGGAAGGTTGTCCTGGCATATGCTGATACAATTGATCTCTAGGGTTCCTTCCAACCTAGGCCATTCTATGAGTTTATGACTCTATGACTGATTACTTTGGCAAATCTCAGGAAAAAGAAAAGCCTAACAGTAGAAGAATTTGAACACTTCAGTAGAAGTGTTCAAATGCAGAGCTGATTTAATGGATGAAGAACAGTAAAACAACAGAAGCAGATTACAGCAACGATGAAAAACAAATAAACAAAACAACAAACAAACGAACACCAAACCTAGAAATTAAAAACAAAGACATTTCATTTAGTAATATCTCCAGGTATTATCAAAAGCTGTGTACTAATATGTTATCTCTTTGACCTCATGCATCCCGCAACAAAACATGCAAGAACAATAAACTAGATGCAGTAAGGGGACCCCAGTAAGTGGTGAAGCTTTTGGAAGACCTAATAGAAGCTCTGAGAAAGGTTGTCTTAAATCTAGAGAAACATTTTCCCACAGTAAAAGTCATATGAAGACAGCAGCAGGGACACTAGGTATGGATGAAGAGCCAGGAATTCCCTAAAGAAGCAATCCTGCTCTGTTCTTTTCTCTGCAGGAAGGTAAAGAGAAGAAGAAAAAGGGGAGAACTGAGGAATAAAGGAGATCTCTCCAAGAGTTCATAACATATATTCTTATGATGATTATTACTCACCTGCTTGCCTACATGGAGCTATATCAGAAAGTGTCACTACAAGAAGAAAACTGGACATAAAGTCATGAATGGCTGAGAGACCATATGTTCGGTAAGAAACACAATGATACTTAAGAACAGCAGGGAAAAAAAAATATTGGAAAATACACTCTCCATAAACCATCTCTAAGTCTTAGTTGTAAGACAATGCCCTAACAAAATAAAAATTTAAATAAATAAAAAAGCCTAGAGAAAAAAGAAGGATGTAGGAGAAAAGCTAACAACCACAGAGGAAATGTTTGCTTGACAGAAGGGACCATGTATGACCTAAGTAGAATTCACCAGCCCTTACTAAGAAAAATATTTACTGAGAATCAGTTGACTTAGCTTTCTTTTTCTGCAGTTATATATGGATGGATAAATAAGCTTGTTGTGAACAGACAATACTTTAACAAACTAGATGACAGCCTTTCTAAGCAAAGAGGACTTCTGGTGTTATATCCGTGTTGGATGGTCATAATGACTAGGAAGCAGGAAGATTGCTCCGCAGTGACACAGCCCTGGGGCAGAGAGGGGAAAGCAATATAGGATTCCTCTACCACATCAGCCTGTTGATTGGGAGCTGAACTCCTGATAGAATAAAAGTGTAGTCTATAATTATATCATGCATCATGGATCAAGCAAGTGTCCCAGATATGCCCCATGTGCTTTGAAGGCTTTGGTGCAGCTAATGCATCACAGTCATTCAATAACATCTTCTATAGACTGGATTTCCAGCATAATCCTGTGTTTTCTTAGCTTTTTGAAACCTTTGCATTTTGGGCTAACGCCCATTGTGGGGAATAGTAATGTTAAGATAATTTAAAAAAAAAATAGAGTGTCTGTGAAAACTTTCAAGATACAAAGAAAAAAAGTTTCATCATAGGACTGTATAGAATGGCCATGGTTTTTAATTTGTTATTTGGAGTGATGTGGGCATTATTGCTGGTTTGAAAAAAAAAAAGATTAGAATTTTTCTTCGTAAATATGATTATTTAGTTATTACACACCAAGCACACTCAACCAAAAGACTGAAATAAAGAGTCCATAGGATAACTGAGAGAGAGAGAGAGAGAGAGAGAGAGAGAGAGAGAGAGAGAGAAAGAGAGAGAGAGGGAGAGCAGATAGACACACAGCCAGGAAAGCATGGATCAGTCTGTACTGGTATTGGGGCACTTTAAAACATCACAGGGTAACTTGGCTACCTTTGTATCTGCTAAGTGCGAGTGTGGTTAACTAGATCTACAGCAGACAAATAGGATTGTTCCAACTGAATCAATTATTTCAACAACTGATGTGAACGTGTGAAGGCCTGGAGGAGGGAGAGGTTTAACATGCATACTGTTACTGGAATTGTGCAGGGGTCTTCATTACCAACATTTGTAGGCCTACAAATCAAAAAAGTGGAAACCCCTCCACTTAGAGAACTAGTGAACAAGAAGTAAGTTGCCTTACTTTTTAAACAGCAAGTGGCATGAATGTTAAATTAAAAACTTATCTTTTGCCTTTGTTGCTCTTTCCAGAGAATAAATAAGAATATTTAAATAAAATGAGTTGGAAGAAAATGGGTACTCAAAAAAAAAAAAAAAAAAGGAAATAAAAATAGTAGCCCAGTTTAGTCACAGATCTCCAACTCCAATCCATTATTGACAATATCTTGGGTTCAGAACAAAACTTTGCCAAGAGTGTCCTTGATAGGATTTGAGTTAACAGGGAGAAACGACCCTGCATTACAATACAGGACACATTGAAGACTAAGGTTTGTACTGCAAAGAAATACAGAAGATGTTTGCTCAATATTTATACTCACAAAAAGCATAACATACTCCCTCCAGTATAGTAATTGGTTAATCACGACAAGATAAATTGATCAAAGATCTGCAGATCTGAGATCTGAGTCACTGGGAGCAGCTGGTGTTTAGCAGCCTATGTGTTAGATACCAAGGAAACCTTAAAAACAGGAAATATCAAACACAACTCAAGAGAGTAGAACTGTTGTGAATTCATACTTTTCTGATTCACTCAATGATTTGCAGATGTCCCCCAAAACCTATGGCCAAGTTATAAGAAGCTAGGCAAGCCTAGTCTTTAACTGAAGCTGACCCATCCGTCACTAATAGCAGATCCCAGATCAAATGCTATATATTTTTTTCTGCCAGATAAGACGAATGAGTTTCTAAGAAGTTTCAAATTATTTTGTTCTTAAAGAAACCTGCATCCCAAAATCTATTGGCTAAAGAAGTGGTAAAGTATCTCTTATTATTTTTAGAATTAATAACTAATTACATTATACCACATCAGCCAAATTCAGACCTGCAGCCAAAATCTGCTCTGCTGTGTTGGTGTAAATCTGAAATAGCTGACCTGCTTTCAGGGAAAATCTAAACTGATTTCACTGAGATCAGAATTTGGTCCCTAAAATCAGCAAGGACAACTCCTCATCAGCCTAGTTCAACCATACGCTGGTGGAAAGGTTGGGCAATTCACTCTTACTTTGCCTTCAGGAAACATACAATGATGTTTTACAATTTGAAGGGCATCACCAAACACCACTGGTATCAAGGAAAGTCTTGCCAACAGCACTGAGAAGGGTTGTTAATCCTCAGAGGAACTGAGTAAGCCAATGTATACATGACAAAGCAGCTTGACTTTTCCTCAAAAAAAATGTTAATGACAAAATTCCTGCCTTAGGAGAGGGAATTGGTGAGTTACTCCAATATTAAGCATTGGGAATAGAAATACCCTCCAGGAACGCAATATATTTATTGTACTTTCAGCTGGACAGAATTTGTTTTCCCGATATTCTGGGATACAACAACCAAAAAAAACACACCACCACCACCAAAAAAACAACAACAACAAAAAAACCCTTTCTCTGTTCTGTTTTAATTGGAGATACATGCTTGCATATGATGATCTGCAAATCCAGGTGTCTTTTCTTCTTCTCCTCTGCCACTGCAAGCCAACTATAAAAACAAAAACAAAACTGTAATTAACAGCTATACAGGAAAGGAATAACCTGAGTGTTTTACTTTGCAAATGAGCTATTGCTGACCTAAAACAACCTTTAATTTAATGTCTGAGGAAACTATACTGAATTAGAGCCAAGTATGGCACTATGACACTCATACATAACCGTGTTAGAAAACTTAACCTACAGAGAATAAAACATTCTTCCTCTCTCTGGGGTAAGCTATTCCCACCAGCTCAGGAGGTTTTTTGACTAGTTATTGTGAGAAACATTAAAACTATTATGAAGACTCTTAAGCAGTAAACAAAAGAAGAATCAAGGGATTTGGAACAGAGCCCACCATCCGTGGGTAGACAGATTTAAAAATAATTCCCAAAAGACTGCTTGGCTCTAAATTGACAGTTTTATTTAAAGAGAGGGACCCAGACATTGCCCTGGACAGCCGAGTTACTTCAATGCCCAGATAAGGTCAAAAAAAGCAAACAAAAGGTAAGAGGGCACAAAAAGGGAGGGTGAGAAATGTTGCTGTATGAATGATGCCATTATCTGTATCAGTTCATGCTTGTCTGCACACACAGTCAGCACTATGACCACTATCTCAACAACGGTACTGCAAAATCAGATGGAATTAACAACTGAAAGCAAAAAAATGGCATGAAGAAAGATCTCACAGAACTTGAAAATATTGGAGTTGTCTGCTCCAAAGAGAAAACTAACTACAAGCCATGATAAGAAAATACCAGTCACCTAGAAAAAAAAATTATACACATTAATTTACATTATACATAACTAAGTAGGCAATCAGTGAAAAAACATAGGGTAGTAAATATAAAACTGCTGAAGTGGACTTTCTCCATGCACAATTCATCTGCAGAACCTTCTGAAGCCAAAAATTCATAAAGGAAATGGAAAGACAAATGCAAGCCAAAAAATCTATAGAAATAGTTTAAAGCACAAATGCTTCATTGATAATCCAAAGAACACATTATAAGTCCCAATTCCAACCTTTCTGGAGTCAATGGAATGTTTTTTTCCTTCATCTTGAACTCAGATGAGCCCATTGTTATGAATTTCCATGATTTGTGAGAGAGGATATAAATCCCTCTTTAAAACTTAAAAAGAATATGCATGTAGTTTCTGTGTTGTTATTATTATTTCAAAAGTACTTGTCTTGGTCTCTCCCTTGGGACAGATAATGGAAATGGTATAAAAAGAAACATAATGAAAATGAAATTTGGGACAAAAATTTACCAGAAAAAGAAGCAATATCAAATAACAGCACTCCCCAAACTGAATACAGTTATGGAAAGTTGCCATCTGAAGAGCTGACTTGTTCACATCCATTACTCAGAAATCACTTCGAAGATGGCAGATGCCTAAATGTGTGATACTTAGTACTTCATAGAAACTTACAGTAGATGCAGACACATGTAAGAAGTATTTCAGCTGTTTAAACAATCTGTTTTGCACAGAAAAGCTTTTGATCTTTTGGCTGGTAGTTTTCTTGAAATATGGGGAAAGAACTTACATGTAATAACACCATTAGTGAAAACAGTACTTGGAGGCACCTGAAACAAAACCAGATTGGTAAAATTAACACACACACACACAGAGAGAAAAACTGCAATAGAAAACAAAATAAGGTAATTATGCAGCTCAATTCACAAAGCAACTGAACCAAAACCTTCATTATTTCAAATACTTGCAGCGTTTTCCCCCAGCAAGTCAGATGTGTGAAAACTGTCTTCATGACAACTGGAATCTATCTGTACCTTAGTGACCAATAAGAAAATCAATGTTCCTTTGTGCTTGTAGCAAGCATCATGGGGGCCTTCATCTTTAGAACTAATCAGGCAAGAAAGCAAGGTGGAGAAAGACAGCAGGTAGAACAAAGGAGCAAACAGAACAAGAAATAGGAAATGGAAGAAAGTGAGAAGAAATTAAGGAGACAGCAATACAAGCAAAAGACATTTAAAAAAATAAAAAAAAAATTAATATGTCTACAGATGAAGTGAAATTTTTTCTTAACCTCTGTTTTCTGAAGTCAGAGAGGGATTTCCATGTCCCATTGACCTCATGTTCACCTTTCCCAAAGGGCCCGGTTTCATTCTGTGCTGTGGATGTTGTCTACCTGGACTTTAGTAAAGCCTTTGACACTGTTTCCCACAGGATCCTCCTGGAGAAATTGTCTGCTCATGGCTTAGACAGGCGTACTCTTCAGTGGGTAAAAGAACCAGAGAGTGGTGGTGAATGGAGCAAGATCCAGCTGGTGGCAGGTCACAAGTGGTGTTCCCCAGGAATCAGTATTGGGGCCTGCTCTGTTTAATATCTTTACCAATTACCTGGATGAAGGGATCAAAGGCACCTGCAGTAAGTTTGCAAACGACACAAAGCTTGGAGGGAGTGTGGGAAAGCTTGAGGGTAGGAAGGTTCTTCAGAGGGACCTGGACAGGCTGGATCAATGGGCCAAGGCCAATGGGATGAGGTCCGACAAGGGCCAGTGCCGGGCCCTTGGCACTTGGGCCACAACAACCCCAGGCAATGCTACAGCCTTGGGGAAGAGTGGCTGGAAAGCTGCCCAGCAGAAAGGGACCTGGGGGTGTTGATTGACAGCTACCTGAATATGAACCAGCAGTGTGCCCAGGTGGCCAAGAGGGCCAACAGCATCCAGAAATAGTGTGGCCAGCAGGACTAGAGAAGTCCCCTAGTAGTGGGGACTAGTGAGGCCACACCTTGAATACTGTGTTCAGTTTTGGGCCCCTCATTACAAAAAGGCCACTGAGGTGCTGGGGCATGTCCAAAGAAGGGCAATGAAGCTGGTGAAGGGCCTAGAGCACAAGTCATATGATGAGCGGCTGAGGGAGCTGGGGTTGTTTAGCCTGGAGACAAGGAGGCTGAAGGGAGACCATATCAACTTCTACAACTACCTGAAGAGAGATTGTAAGAGAGGTGGGAGTCAGTCTCTTCTCCCAGGTAACAAGTGATAGGAGAAGAGGAAATGGCATCAAGTTGCACCAAGGGAGGTGTAGGTTGGGTATTTGGAAAAACTTCTTCACTGAAAGGGCTGTAAAGCACTACAACAGGCTGTCCAGGCAGGTGGAGTGGCCACCCCTGGAGGTGTTTAAAAATTGTGTATATGTGGTGCTGAGGGACATGGCTTAGTAGTGGACTTGCTAGCGTTAGGTTAATGGTTGGACTCAATGATCTTAAAGGTCTTATCCAAAAGAAACAATTCTATGATTCACTGTGCTCTAAAGCTACAAGGACTCTGAATTTTCCTTAACAAAATTTTGCAACAGTGCTAATTACTTTGCAACTTTTTCATCAGGTACTGAAATGGGTTTTGCTACAGTTGTTGTTCCTCACCCTTATTTCTTTTTGTAACTTACTATTGAGAGACAAAAAAATATAACCAGACAAAACTGTTCAAAAACACAAATGAAAAATATTTGCAGAAGAATGAACGCACACAGACTCAATGAAAACTAAGTTAGCAGAAATAAATTAAGATTATGAGAGGGAAAGAAGTCTTGCAAAGAAAGCAAAATATGGAGAAAAGACAGAGTGCTGTGGAAGCTAAAAGAAGAACAGAATATAACACAAGAAAAAATATAAGGCAACAACAGCTGATTTCATGGTTGTCTAGAAATATGATAAATATTGTAGCTACCAAAATATGAGATAATCCTGAATCTGACTTCATAAATCTTCCAGCTTGATTTACGAAAATGCTTTAAAATTGATTTGTTGGTATTTAAAAAACATTTCAATCAATGCAAGGCATAGTCTCGAATTACCTTGCAGTTACAGAGGGACAAGAACAAGTGGAGGAACTTTTCCTGAGTGGAAAGTTCCTGCAGCTTGTTTAGTCCCATCCCACTGCCCCAGCCAGAAGCAGGGCAGCTGGGGGGCTGTGAGGACAGCATCAGCCCCAGGCACGGGGCACCTCCCTGGGGACGGGCATGGGCTGAGGATGGACCAGGATGTCCACCCATGGGTAGGGATCAGGATCAGCAGGGTCCATGGCCCAGCAAATCTCCCAGGGCTTTTCCAAGCCCTCAGCAATGGCTTGAAAAACAAGACTTGCTTCCCCTTAGTGTCTTTCCTGGCCTTCTTCCCACCCCAGAGGAGAAGTGGTTGCCTGTGTAGAGTGGGCTCAGAGCAGGTGACTGCATTAGAGGACAGAAGAGACAGTCCATGATCGTTGCAGAAGATGGACTAGAGGAGGAGGCCCCATGCTCATAAAACAAAACTGAAAGCGTGCCCCAGAAGTAGAGATGGAACGAGAAAGTTTCTTGTAAAACTCCCAATTCTGTCAGTTCTCTGACAGACTCCTCTACTCAGAACATTACTAACTCCACCCAGTTTGATCCCTCAGGAAAATCACACTTCAAAGTTTTGTAGCCCCTACATGGAAATTGCTATGAAAACCCTAATCACCACTCCAAATCCTCTTTCACTCCTCGACTCTCCTTTACCTGCTCCAAAATTTCTCACCCACCACTGCAAGACTGAGTCATTATGCTGCTGAGAAACTTTGAGCCAGCTCTGGGACCAGGTCCAGCAGCGGCACAGCTGCTCTCACACGATGCTGAACCTGAATCATTAAGCTCTGCCAGACATGAGCCACAAGGGTGCCTCAGCACACAGATCCCCAGTGCTCCTGCTTGTCACAGAGTTTATGAGCCCAGGCAAAGTGCAAAACCTTGGCAGACCCATGGGTCTGTGGGGTGCAAAGCTTCAAGGTGTGGGAGCACCTAATGCTTTTCCAGCTTTTCCATGAATTGAAATTAAACTGAATTTGCCCAAGGGGTGACTGATCTTGAACTATTTTTCCCTTTTGGTTATTTTCTCTAGAAACAAGTTGACTTAACTCAGCACATATTATAATTTCCAAAATAATAATAATAATTTCCATCATAGGTTATAACACAGAACTCATTAATTACCACTGAAAAGTTTTGTGTCAGCCTTTCAGCCTGCTGCTCTGGTACCTAGTTTGGTCATGCTTTTGAACAAACCACTAACCTAGCTGGCATCTCCAGTTCAAAGTGTTGCACCTACATGAGCAATTCAGTTTTTCAAAGATAATCTTGAGACTTCCAAAGCAATTCATGTAATGGTTCGAGTGCACAGATCTTCTGTCAACCCACTGATCATAAGCACAGTGTCCATTCTGCAACTACACTCCGAAAGGAGGAACATGGCGCAGGTTAATGACTTGTACAGGTATGATATAGTACATACTGGAGTTATTGAGCTGTGGTGGTCCTCAACTCTTCTCAATTTCTGTATCA
Source organism: Merops nubicus (assembly GCF_000691845.1). NCBI lineage: Eukaryota > Metazoa > Chordata > Aves > Coraciiformes > Meropidae > Merops > Merops nubicus. The sequence goes on along the minus strand of NW_008613105.1, from coordinate 8,354 downwards.
GCCCAGTTATGTATTATCTGGAGTAATTTGTTGGTAATGTACCCAGATCCAAGGGAGAGCAATGTAATCATCAGAGAATCAGTTGTCAGTGTGGTTTCAGAGGTTAGTAGGAAAGAATTCTTTAAACTCAGAGAATAAACATAAAAGATATTTTGCTTCGTCCAAGGGACAGAAAAGCGGAGACAAAATATACTCTGAAGTTACATAAATAAAACACAACAGAATTGAAATACTGTAGTGTTATGTCAAAGGAAGAGTATATGAGAAGCAGTGAGCCATTAACCCCTGGAAAGACTAAGGAAAATGTATTTTGTTGCTTTTATGATCTAGGGTTAATTAGAAAAAGTATGACTTGCCATTCACTATGGATTCACAGGTTTTGCTCTACACACAGTATTAAAAGCTAAATTGACACATCTTTGGAAAAGGATGCAGTGAGGCAGAATGTCCACCTAGTGAGAGAATTAAAATCTACTGAATAACAGGGTTCATGTTTTAAAATTAAACTGCAGTCACAAAATATACATCTTATTAGCATTCCTAGATCTTCCTCTCTGTTCCCACCAAAGCCATATAGTTGACAATAACTAGCATTACCATCCTAGAAATAGAACCCCTCCATTCTCAATGGGGCAAGTATTTTAGTAAGATTACTTAATTATAATGGTACTGATTGTAATGAGATTCACAATACATCAACTTAGTCCAGAAAAGTGACTTTACCACCCTTGTGTATAGAGATGTACTCCAATTTCTTTTGTTGGTACCTTAAAAAAACCCCAAACCTTAACTTTTACAAACTTAGCACTCCTTCCCTCACTGAAGTTCTATATTACATTTGTCCCCATGGTATCCAAACACAAAAGACATTTTAAAATATCTGTGCAGGAGCTTTCAGTGCTCTGCAAAGAACAAAACAGATGCCTTGCAAGCAAAGGAAGGGCAAGAACTGCAACACTAATGACAGCACCAGGAAAAGGTGGGACTTCAGGGCAGCATGTCAGAAGATAGAGTGCTCTACATTCCAGTTTTTCCACCCACATAAAGAGTTTATACAGCACAACCGTCTCTCTAGAGTGCTTTGAACTTTACAGAGAAGAATTTTTATGGAAATAGAGAAATTACCCTACCAATAACAAGACAATGGTGGGGAAAAAAGCATAATAGTCATTCTCTGTTGAGCTTGAGCTGAGTTCCAAGTTTTCCTAGTGCCACTGATGCTGAATCTCCAGGCAACTACTCTCACTTTCTCATTTTCACCGTTTACATTGAAATAACTGGAGCTGGCCATACTTTATATCAGACAAAAAACCAAATCAAACTAACTTCTCTATCTCAGATTTTTCCTAAGCATTATACTTTGGATAACTACTGACAATTGGATATAGAACAGAGTTCCAAAGTTTTCACCGGCCACCTTATATTCTCAGTCCCTAAAAAACACCTTCCCCAAAACCACAATGACACTGCAAGATAGTCCAGAAAGCAGACTTTCCCAGGGGAAGCATATTAAAAACCTTTTGTATGCCAGAGGAAAAAAAAAAAGAAGTGTTATAAATAAAAAGGAGAAAATGTAACTACTGGAAAATGTGCTGGAACTTGTCTCTCAATGTAACCCTTGTGGCATCCTTACATTTGGTATTATAATCCAGATATCCACTTTTCAGTGGCACTATGCCATCTTCTGTGGAGTCATAAGAGGAAGCATGTTGTAAACTATTTAAATAGTGTGCTCTTGGAATACAAGAGGACATCATTAGACAGAATTATGATTAAATAAAATGATCCTACTCTTTTAAGTTAGGACATAACATAAGGTAACATCCAATATTGTCAAAAAGTGAAGGAATATAGCAGACTGGACAAAAATTATGATTTCTTTCTGGAAAGGAAGAATGAAGAAAAAAATAAGCAGGTAAGAGAATGGGTGTACCTTGTTTATCCTCTCTAGGAATATTTCCATCTACCTTTGTCTAGTTAGCTGGAAAATTCTGGCAGTTTCTTATTCTCTTATTTAGCAGTCATGAAGACAGATCTGTTTTCTTTTCAACTCAGATTGTCCAAGAGAGATTCCTGCTCTGACAGACTACTTATGAGTCACCACGTGCAGTCACAAAGCAGCAGCATACAAGCTTTCTTAACAACACTATCCTAAAACTGTTCCACAACAGTGATTTTCAAGAGAAAAAGAAGGTGTAATTCTAGTCTTCAATCTTTGCTGAGGCTTGTAAAAGAGCAATTACTGAAAGGAAGAGCTGCTGGCTGAGAAATGGAACTACAGAAGCACATGATATGCTATCTATACAGACAGCAATCATTTTATTCCAGAGATTAATTCAAATTAAGATATGGTTACCAGAACAGACGTGAATTGTTGATCTAAAGGTGAAAAGGTGTGTCTGTTTGCTGCACAAGTAATAAACTATACTTTGGAGATGTTTCAGACTTCTGGAGGAAGGAACAAAAGCATAGCAGCATTTTCTGACCAAATACAAAACGCAGCTAGTAGGAACATACAATTCATCCCTGTGTTGTAGCTCAAAGCTTACAAGTATTTCAGGGTAATTCTCTCTGTATCCAATGGAATCAAAGGAAGTGTAATTCTTCCTGGGAAACCAAAGATCTCATTATATTAGTTTGATTTTTTGCAAAGTACATACTCCTGTCATCTGATATTTTGCTATTAGCAGATCCCAGAGTAATCCTGAAACGGAAATTGCGAATCCTTCAGATTAATTTTTTTTTTTTTTAAATAAGTAAGGCTTGATTTGTTGCAATTTGCCAATGAAAACAGTAATTAAAAAATCTAAATATTTTTTTTCTTACTGATTCTGCTTTATATCTGAAATTATGCAACAAATACTATTATCCCTCCATTTCACAGTTGTTGCTTTTCACACAATTTGCAATCCAGTCCCTGAGATCTTGCAGTTGTCTTCCTCCAGGCAACATCTGCAAAAGCTATATGCTACTATAACTCTGCATAAAATCAAAGTCAATGATAAAACGGAAAGTGGAGATGGAGGAGGAAGGAACGAGAGCTGATCAAGCCTACCAAACCATCGATTTATTAGCATATAATACTGAAAACCTTCTTTTTTAAAAAAATGTCCCACAAGATCTGTTTTTGATAATTTTGCCTAGAAAAGAAATTCGACGTACAGGGATACATTTTCAAAGCCCTGCGCAAAGTTTTAACAACATGATTCCCGTTGACATTAATGAGTCACATGGCTGAAATCCTGCACAGTGCTTTGAAAATATACCCTACAGCCTTTTAAGCCTTCTTTTGGGAAACCAGAGCACTTGCCTCCTGAGTAACCTTTCGGTTACAAGTTCCCATTACAAACACAGGCTCCGCTCTTCACCCGCTGGAGAAAGGTTCCTGCCGTGCTGTGTGATGATGGCTGCAGCAGAAGCATTTTGTGAGCTGCTCCAGGGACAACCCCCCTCCACCATGACCAGGAGGGGGTGTGGATAGGGAGAAGAACGTGGTCGATGGGAGCTGCCATAATTGGAAACAGCTTTCAAAATGATTTTAATTATGAAGAAATTTGTCCTGGCATTTACTGTAGCCAGACTCAAGATTGCCCAGCCCTCTGTCTCGAGCTATGGTCTCACTGTTGTAGTGCAAGATCTTCAGGTATGTCAACAGGCTCAAGAACTGTGATTTTTTCCCCCTTTTTTCTCTACTAAATGGTGTTACTAAAGGAAACAGGGAATTTTGCAGGGAAATGTGGCAGTTGTATAATAACAGTTTCTAATTTACCCTTTCACACAATCTTGCCAACCTTATAGCTTTAATCCAACATAGCAATAACTTAACTTCTTGACAACTTTCTTACCAATAGAATGATCACTTGTATTGAAATAATTCCTCTGTAGTGAGAAGAAGGAAGAAGTTTTTCCTCTCTTCCTGAGAAAAAAAAAAAAAATTGAGACATTTATTGTGGAAAATTTAACATCTTGAAATTAAGAAATGGAGAAAGTCAGTAACAGAACAAATCTATTTGCAACATGCCTTTGCTGATGTTAATTAAACTGAGAGCTATTTATATACCCTCAGACATAAGGAGAAGATCTTGCAAACCTTTGAAATGTTAGACCTGGACAATCCATAGACACTACAGAGGCCTGTGGGTTTTGTTAAGCCTGAAAACATTTGGTCATGCAAAAATTGTAAATACTTCAGACATATATCAAAAGATGATGTAGCTAATGGCTAAAAAGGATGCAGACTTTGGCTAAGATCCATGGCCAAAGTACAGAGCACTTTTTGTGAGCTGCTTAGTTAGATTCCTTATCAGACCAGCTATGCAGAGAAGCAATATTGTCTCTGCATGGGACACAGGCACCTTTCAAAGGCTGTCGCAGGTTTATTTTCTGTGAAAGGCACAGGATGGGTTAAAGAAAGAAACACACATGGAGGTTTGGATTTTTGCTGTATCCTCTTTCCAGCAGATGGCTGACCAGTGCTGTTCAGTTATTAGAAGCCGATTTTCATCATTTAAAAAGCCTGCACATTAAGTTTGCACAATTACTTAAAGAATAAAAAAGATTACAGAATCAGCAGGCAACACTGAAGCCACGTTTCTGTATGTGTACTATAAAAATTATACTTTCAAGACAGATTGATGTTGATATATTTATGTTACATAGTTACGCATACACAGTTTAAAAGTGAGTGCAGCATTTAGTTTCCTAAAGACAGAAGAAAAAAAAACAAAAAAAAGAAGCCTTACACCTTGTCCACAGCCAACATGGCATAATGCAAGTTAGCTCAGTTCTCAGTTGGCGTATTACCTTGCCTCTGCTATGGTCTTGCAGTGTACACGAGGACAATCACTCAAACAAAACCGGGGCTTGATAACAGGTTACGTGGATCATACATTTGAGAAACTGGAAAATAAGTAGCAAGGTATGTGCACAATAGGGTAGAGGTTAGTAACGGGCATTCAGTCCTACTTGTGTTTCAGGGTAATCTGCACAGGTAAAGTAATGACACATAATTTTTACAGCACAGTGGCATTTGCTTGCATTGCAAGTGTTAACTCTTTCTATGTGAATTTGTTTTGATAAACTGAAATAAACACCCACTAGTAATGTACAAATTAAACTGTTACTTTCCTCTACAAGAGTATTTTTCCCTTTTTTTTTTTTTTTTTTCAGTGTTCAGGTGAATTTGGTTTTGTTTGTTCAATATACTCAATGGCATATGTCATGATACACAAGAAGATAATATGAAGGATTGCATCATTACCAGGAGCCTCATTTTAAATTTTTTTTAAAAAGAGAAGCCCATTTGCTTTTTTTAAAAAAAATTTGTAATAAACTATTTCTTAGCTAACATGTTGGCAACACCATTTTCCCCAGCAAGCTGTGGTCAGCAAAATGGAAAGCAGACCAGGAGACCTGTGGCATGACTTGGAAGAATGTATGAAGTTAGTCCCCTTACCTGTTAATTACTGACTTT
>NW_008613105.1:0-2850 GCF_000691845.1 Merops nubicus | reverse complement strand
CAGCAGGAGGTTACTGCTTCCTGAGACACAGGACCTGACAGCACAAATGCTCAGTTGTCTCAATGGAGAGTAAAACAGGTTAATTTGGGTCATGATCAGTGGAGGAGACCATGAAATGCCTGCAAGTGCTGTTTCTGCTTAGCAGATAAGCTTCATCTAAGGTAACAGTGCCTGTCAGCTTTAACAGCATCTTTATAGCAGTACTGTTGTTAAGACCAGTATGGCACATATACATTTAAAAAATAAATAAGTAATAATTCTTCTGGGATCATATTTTCTTCAAAATTTCTCTGAAATTATTCATGCGCTGGGAAAATCTGGATGATGGCAAACTCCAAAATATTTCCTTTTAATTTAAGATTTTTTATTCAATATTCTAGCTTGACTTCCAGGAATAGACAAACGAGAAAAGGAAGGACAGAAAAAAAAAAAAGTGTACTGCTGGCTTCAGACTTGTAAATGCAAGCACAAACCAAAAAGAAAGAATTTACTACTTTGCTTTACACTGAGGACAACTTCACAAAACAGATTTTGCAAATCATTTCTTTCAATATTTTGAGGTGAGTCAAGGACTTAGCCCAAAGTCATAATGCTGTAACAATTATATAGCCTTGTGTAACAAAATGTTTGATTTAGAGGTTTTAAGTAGCGCAAAAAAAAATATTCCAAATGGTGGATGTTCCTACAATGTATTCATTCTGCTTATTTTGAAACAGCATAACAAACCTAGTAAGCTGTTAAGAGTAATATGGACATCATATTAAGTAGCTGAGAAAGTAGAGAGAACACAGCAAGCTCAGATTATCTGAAAAAAAATCTGCAACATATATTCCTGGTGAGCAATCTTCATGCCCCTTTCTCGCAGCATTAATATGTAAGAATGTAATTTTCTCATTTCTAGATTCCCTTAAACAGCAAGCAAACAACAGCAGATGCAGTTAAGAGAACCAGCCATTGAGTAAGGCCTCCCACTCCAGAATTTAATTTAAAATATTATGCTTAAGGATTAATACAAGGATGGTGTTGCTGCATGTTGGTACAAATCAAGTTACAGAACTAATAATAGTTGAAAGCAATAGCACAAAGAAAGAAAGAAACTTCTTATAACTCTAGAGATGGCCACTCCTAAGCTTTATCTTGCTCTTCTAAAATTCTCAGAAATTAAAAACTACGTTGTTTTGTCTTTCCTGCAAGACATTGGCTTGGGCTCCTTTGCAGTCCAAGCACTGGTTCATAGATACCTTACAGATCCTTGTGAAAAGGAAATCCCAGAGAGTACCAAATACCATCTGTAATGGTTTGAAACCTGCTGCTCCTGGTGGGTGGAGATCTGAAATTTAAAACCAGGAGCAAGCCTGAATGAAAGGGGCAGAGACCTCTTCTATTTCCACTCCCTTTTTCCTGGCTTTGGGACTTCCTGATGGGGTCTATAAAAGGGGTGAGAAGACACGCCTCTCTCTCTCTTGCTCTCTTCTCTTCTCCTCTGCTGGGGTCCTGGCTGGAGACACGCTGCTCTGCTGCTGCTTGTGGTTCCCTGTGCAGCACATGGCCGTGGCCATCTTGGGACCTGGGCCTGACCATACAGACTCATTCCCTGCCTCCATCTACATCCAAGGATTGTGCATCCACCTCAATCCAGCGAGATCGAGTACCGGAGAGCCTCAGCACAGCACTTGGGTTTTGTATTTTTGGAAGTTTAACTTTCCTTGCTTTGTTGTTATTATAATCCCTTTACCCTGTTAAACCCCTACCCTTCTTCCTTTCTGTTCCCTGTTAAATAATATATTTCATTTTATTAAATTTTCAATCGGTGCAAAGCTTTCATTACCCCCTGCCTTCCTTTATTTACCTGTCTACCTGGGAGAACTAAGGGATAAGGGAGGTGGGACACAATTCTGCCTTCTAACTGGAACACCATCTCAGTGCAAAAGGAATGTCCAGCATATTACATACATGGAGCAATTACAGTGATCAAGTGTAGGCTGACACTGATACCAACAGCTGTGCTGACTCCAGATATCCACATCCTTGCACACATCCTAATTCTATGCATGGGCTCGAGCTTTTTCGTAAAGCTGAAATATATTGTACCTGGCAAATTTTCCACTGCTTTCAACAGTAGCTTCATCTGAAACATTTTATTAAACGTCTGTGTTCACCAGTCTTTCTAACAAAAGGTGCAGCCATGGGTGGACACCAGCTCATTCAATTTGACCCAAGCCTGTCCAACTCTGAGTCTGCTCTAAATCATTTGCAATACAAATGATCTGCTGTAAATTCAGACCTTTTGTCATTGCCCATTTACCATAACCTGTGGCCCACCCGGATTTCTGTTCCTAGCTAGGCAACTGTTTCCAAGGGCAAAGTTACAACATTATAATGTACTGAATAACACATTACACTTGTCTCAGGTGATTTATGACACTAATACTTTTGAATCTCTCTTCTCATAAATAGTGGAAATGAAAACTTTTACTTTATTTTTCTTTTCTACCAGAGTTAACAACACTAATACTTACAAAGAATATCTGAACTCGTAAATAACTAGGGCCTATTCAGAACAGCATGCGGTTTTGGTTCAGTCCTCTTTAATTAAAATAGAAAGTAGACAGCTAACCAGGTAAGTCCTGTCTGGTTAGATACAGCAATAATGATGATAAAAGGTGATAAAACAAGGGCTATGTTAAGAGAAGTGGGGAAGAGAAGACAGTGGATATCGTACATTGAGTGTGGTTTCAAAGAGATACAAACTATTAATTTTTCCTGGAACACCAGATATAAACAGAGGAATATTCTTTGCTGTGTTAAATGGATAGCTGAATGCCTTTTCCTACAGTCCAAAGCACTGGG
>NW_008613104.1:721-6265 GCF_000691845.1 Merops nubicus | reverse complement strand
CTCGGCTTTCTCTGAGGTAGGTGGTGGGGGATGCCGGCCGCCCTCGGCCGCCTCCGCCGGGTCCTGCTGGGCGTCCCCCTCGCCCCGGTCGCCCTTCGACTTGAGGGCTTTGAGGAGCTTCAGGCTCCTCTCGTACTCCAGGAGCTGGCCCAGGAAGTTGAAGTTGGGCGAGATGGACGGGCGACGGTCCTTAACGAACCTGCCGAGAGGCACAGACAGCCCCGGGTCAGCGGGTGGGCCCGGCCCCCTCCGCCTCTTTGGGGAGAAGAGGTGGCAACCAGGACCTTCCCACCAGGCCCTCCGAAGAAAGGGGTCCAGGGGAACCACGGGGGCTTGGGATGGTCCAGGGGTAGAGCTGGGGCTGCCTCCCCCCTCCATTTTCTGGCTCCTCGTTGCATGCACGTTTCGAAGGGAGGTTTGGTTTGGTTCCAGCGAGGCTCAGCCATGGTAAGACAGAACTTCAAGCTGCTCCCACCCTCTCCTTCCAGGCTCAGCCTGCTCTCCTTCCCTGGATTGAGGGGAAAACTCACCTGTAAGCGTCGTCTGACGACATACCCATGGTCTTCATGATGTAGGCGATGGCGATGGTGGCCGACCTTGAGATGCCAGCCAAGCAGTGCACGATCACCTGGCAGCTGGACACCTTGGCCTTGTCTGGAGAGGGGTGGAGGAAACAAAGAGCATAGATGCGGTCAGAGGTGGTGAGCAAAACATCTCCATCCTCCCTCCCCATCCCTCAACCCCTTTGTGTGAAAGGACAAGGGTTGCTAGGTGAACGTTGCTAGTAGGTGGAAGACCCTTGGAGGACAGAAGAAGAAGAGTTCAGGTTCTGAAGGCTGAGAACCAGAGGGTCTGCAACCATTGTGACAAAAACTCACCGATGAATTCAATGGATTTGTCCAGCCAGGGCAGCAGCTTCTCACAGTAGTTGTCGTTGACAGGAATGCGCATGAAGTGACTGTCACAGATGAAGTCTGGCTTGGGACAGGAGTTGCTGGCGTTGAGGACGTAGCTTATCCCGTTCTGTGTCATCAGATCCTGGTGGGAAGGAAGTGATCAAATCATTAGCTGAGTTCTGTCCGGCCACAAAAACTGTGGCTGAAAGCTTTGAAGGTATCAGCTGATGGAGAGAGGAGGCACCCCACCAACAAATTGGGGCAAGTCGTTGGTGGCACCCTAAGTTAACCAAGGTCAACCCCCCCCTCAGGAAGGCATTGGGAGTTCTCACAGGTCTGTTTGTTGCTCACAGCTCTTCACTCTGGTGGTGGGACATGGGCAGGTGGTGAGGGGAACCATCTCTGCCTTCTTCCCAACCCCGAAGTGAACCTGGACCTCTAACCCCAGGTCTGTAAGAAAGATGGGGACAATCTTTTCAGCAGTGTCTGTTTTGTCAGGACAAGGGGGGATGGGTTTAAACTAAGAGGGAGATTTAGATTAAGGAGAGTGAAGAAATTTTTGGTGCTGAGGGTGGTGAGAGCCTGGCCCAGGTTGCCCAGGGAGGTGGTCACCATTCCAAGTGAGGTTGGATCAACTCTGAGCAACCTGCTCTTGTTGGGGATGTCCCTGCTCCCTGCAGGGGGGTTGGACTGGATGACCTTGAAAGGTCCTTTTCAACCCAAATCCTTCCATAATTTTCTTTTAATGACTTTTCTGCCCTGGCCACTCCACAGCCACCACCTCTGCCCGTATTTCTGACTCAATAAAACTCAGTGGCACAAGATGGACCTCAGGTAAAGAGAATCAGATGACAAACTGCAACGAGGGGGTGAGGACATCATGGAGCTGGGCAGCTGGGTGTGTCCTGCTGCATCCATACCAACATCCACACCATTGGATGGTTTCCTTCCCTTCCTTGCCTGTGGCCAACTTCACCATCCAGCGATGCCAACCCCAAATTTATGTTCCCTGTCCCACCTCTACAACTGGGCTCACGTTGCTTATAAAAACTGGGAGGACATCTGTGCCAGCTGCTGGGCCTCAGTGCCAAGTCCAGGGAAGCTCCAAAATTAAACAGGAGGAGGAAAGATGGAAAGGGAAGAGTCCTTCCACGCGTGGAGCTGCCACGTGGGATCTTTCCTCTGCAATGGGCTGCAGGAGAGAAGCATCACCCATGGGTGGCCTCCACGCTTCACCCCGCTCTGCTGCCTATGAAGAAGGCATCTCCTGGCCACGGGGTGGGGTTGGCAGCTCCAAAACATGACCAAAGCCCTCCGAGGAGGTGGGGAGGGAAGGAAACCACCCGTGTCCCTGCCTGACGTGGGCTCCTCGGGAGACCTCAGCCCTGGCTCTCCACGGGCTGGTTCCTGCCCGTCCCAGCAGGCTCTGCAGAGGAGCCAGCCCCGCTCCCGGGCTCACATTCTTGGCATTTTTCTCTTTCATTTCCTTCTCCTCCTTGTCTATAATTTCTCTCTCCCTCTTTTCTGTCTCCAGCCCCTCTCTGGCGTCGTGGTTCCTCTCCCCCCCTTGCTGAGGAGGAGGACACCCGGCTGGCTCCCTCCCGGTGGCATTTTAACTGCAATTCCTCTTCCTTTCTTCTCATCATTATTTTTCCTTTAAGCAAAATTCTTTCCCTGGCGTGACATCACAGCAGAGCCCTCCCAGCACCTTTACAAGGGCACCGTCCCTCTTTTCTCCTCCATCCTCACAGCAAAACTTTGGTCCTTTTTGGGTCTCCTGAAGAACCCCCAGCCCCTGGTCAGAGCTGCCCGTCCCCAAACCCTCCAGCTCCCTCCCACTCTCCCTGGCTCCCAAGAAGATCCCAGGATTGCTGAAATTGGTGGAATCTGGCAGCCTGACAAGCGAGGTGGGTGGGTGCAGAGCTGGCTCCTGTCCCACATCTCCCTCCAGCTGTGGGGACTCCTGCTCCAAGCCCAGATGTTTTCCTGGCCACGCTCCTCCTGCCCCTGTGGTTGCTACCTGGTGCTTTGAGGGGGAGCCCCTGGCCCAGGTTTCCCAGAGAGGTGGTCGCTGCCCCATCCCTCCAACCATTCCAGGGGAGGTTGGATGGAGCTCTGAGCAACCTGCTCTAGCTGCAGATGTCCCTGCAGGGGGGGTTGGACCAGATGATGTTGAAAGGACCCTTCCAACCCAAAACGTTCTATGATTCTACATGGGAAGAGTCTGACCACCCCAAAGCTCATCGAGATAAGGTGACTTGTCCTGCAGCCACCCTCCCCAGTTCTTCTGGGCTCTGCCTGTGCACTCCCTGCCTCCATCCTCCTCCTGGAGTCAGACCAACCACGCGTGGTCCTCCCCCCAGGCAGGAGAGGAGTCCTGGATGAGAGGAGTCCTGGATGAGAGGAGTCCTGGATGAGAGGAGTCCTGGATGCCCTCCCCGCCATGTGGCTGGGGTCCCAGATGGTCCAGGGCAGATGTGTCACCTGGAGAGGGCCGTACCTTGTTCAGGACATCTTTTTGGGAGCCCAGGTAGAGATGTGGCAGGATGCGCGTGGGGCCGACGTTGGCCACGGGCAAGCAGGGTTGGGAGATGCTCATGGGCAGGATGGCGGCTGGTTTCCCCTCACAGAGCCCCGGGAAGCAGGAGGAGAAGGTGGCAAAGCCTCCTGTGGAGAGAAAGGGGATGTTGAGCTCGGGGACAGCGAGGTTGAGACCATCAGGGACACCCAGAACGGAGCCTGGAGGAGCAAAACCACCACCCGTGGAGACACGTGGTGATGACTGTGCCACCACGCGCACGGAGGAGGGGATGGAGGCCCACCTCTGAGCTTTCCTCAGGACAACCAGGGTCACTTTTTGACAGCAAAACCCACCAGGGCACACGACAAGCAAGCCCACCGAGGCGCAAAGCTCCCCACCACACCAGGGAGGTCAACACGAGTGTGACAGCAAGCTCCAGTTCAACCCACCAAGCTGAGGACCATTGTTACCCAGCTTGAGCATCTTCCAGCCTGATGTTGAGAGAAACCCCCTCAGCTGGGGCCATGGGAGGTGGCATCTGCCAGCCAGAGGCATCACCACGGTGTCTGGCACAGTCTAGATGCCTCAAAGTCCATCCCCAGCTCGAGGCAAGGGCAGGGCAGCCAACATTGTCCTGCCTGCATGGTGGGCAGCTCGGGGAGCTGGAAACTTCCCAGTGCTGTCACACGTCCACGAGAGGCCACCAGTGACCTGGATTTGCTCTTTCTCACCAGCCCTGTTCTCTTGGGTAGAGCTGGGTCTGGTTAGTGGTGGCCCAACCTCACTTCCCTCCAGCTGAAGGCAGCTGGGTGTCAGCTTGGTGAGACAGAGAGGACCTTGAGTCATAGCAGCCCAACCAGCCTCCCTTGAGGTTTTCTCAGTCATCCCACTGAGCAGAGGCAGCCTGACGTCACCCAAAGAAGACTTTGGGGCTTGATGGCCTTTGACTGTCAGAGGATGCCTCCACCAGACCCTCCTGAAGGTCCAAGCCTTCAGACCCAGAGCCAAGAGAATCTCTGGCCCATCAAGACCTTCTAAGGAGCCTTTGCTGACGACCTCTCCACTCAGTCTCTGTCCCCTTTGGAAGCAGGGCAGCCTTGGCACGTTCTCCATTTACCTTCTCCAGGACTTCAGCAGCATTTCTGCTGATCCTCCTGGAGCACCTCCCTGGCTGCTGGTGTGGCACCCAGGGGCCCTGGTGGGGCATGATGGCTGCTGCAGACAACCCATAGCACGTCTTTAGGAGGTGAAGGTGATGGAGAAGCCAAAGGAACCCACAAAATTGTCCTTATACACCCAAGTTCCTCCATCACCATCTCAGCAGCTCCTACTGCTCCAACAAGAAGGTGTCCTCCAACCAACCTCTCCCCTCTCACACTTTCCTGGCTGGCAGCTGACCCAGCTCCCAGCTCCAAAACCCAGCCAGGCTGGGAGGGGCAGAGTTAACCCACCTTATCTTCTCCAGCACTTCCTTCCCTCTGCCTCCCTCCGAAATGACATCACCTCTCAACTGGGACATGAAATCAGAGGGAAAGCAGGAGGCCCAGGGCAGGTGCAACACAGCTCTGGTTACTGCTCATCCCACCACTGAGGAGCAGATAGCACTGGCCAGGACCCTGTGTGGACACGTGGACCTCCTCACTTCACCCCATGCTTCAGCACACGCCTGGGAGATGCTCAAGCTGAAGGGTTGCCTTCAGCTCAAGGGTCTCCTTCAGCTCCAGGGGCAAGCACAGCCCTGGATTGCTCCAGTCCCCACCAAGCACAGCCCTGGATTGCTCCAGTCCCCACCAAGCACAGCCTTGGATTGCTCCAGTCCCCACCAAGCAGAGCCCTGGATTGCTCCAGTCCCCACCAAGCACAGCCCTGGGTTGCTCCAGTCCCCATCAAGCTCAGGAGGGATTTGGATTGGAGCTGGAGCAGGTGCTTGGGCATCTCTGGTGTCTTCTTGGTGTTCCCCTCGAGCCTGGTGAGGGCTTGGTCCCTGCGTTGCTCATGGCTCCAGTGCTCCCCAAAGCTCTCAAAGCCATTTTCTGGAAAATCCAGTGTCTCCTGCAACTACCTGAGGCAGAGGTGGGGCCAGGCAGGAGAAGGGGAGATGTTTGGACAGAAGGAACCAGGCCAGAA
>NW_008613104.1:0-690 GCF_000691845.1 Merops nubicus | reverse complement strand
TGCCCCGGCGGAGGATGGAGGAAGGAGGAGCCAAGAGCCAGCATCAGGCAGGTCTCTGGGAGGGCTCTTGGGGGGAAATCACCCCCCCAGCTTTGGGAGGTTGCCTCAGCAATGCCCTCAAGACATCAAATCCCTCAGTAATGCCCCCCAGACATCAAATCCCTTCAGTGGTGTCCAGCTCAAGGAGGAGCAGATGCCACAGAGGGAAGGTGGCCAGCCCAGGAGTCCTCCCCTCACCCCCAGGGCAGCTCCTGCAGCATCTTCCACGGAGCCCCCGTGGTCCCAGGGAGGACACACCAAGAAGAGTGGGGCACCCACAGCAGGGCTGCCCCAGCTCCCCCAGGCCAAAGCCCCCCAGGGGATGAAGAGGTGACACGTCACCCCACAGGGCCACCAACCTGTGGCAGGGAGGAGGGAACACGTGCCCCGGGAGCTGGCAGGAGACCTGTGGGTGGTTCAGAGGTGGTCAGAGCCCACCCTGGCATGAGGGGTGAGGAGCAGCAGCTCTCAGAGAGGGTCAGGGTGGCCCCTGGTCCCCCAGCCCCTCCCCAGTGCCCTGGCACAGCCGTGGGACCAGCGGTGGCACGACAGGAGATGCTGAGAGGGGGAAACTTCCAAAATCCCAGCCCTCATCTGCACCCTGCTTGGCTCTGGGAGGAGGGAAGGGAGAGGGGAAGGAGAGGGGAAGGA
>NW_008613103.1:0-47963 GCF_000691845.1 Merops nubicus | reverse complement strand
TTCTCCCTTTTCCCCTTTGTGTTATTTCCCCTATTTGCCACAAATTTCTGTGTATGATTTTGGGGTCCCTTTGGGGTATCCCACCTTCCCCTGTTCAACCCTTTTGTAATAAACTCTTCATTTGCTGCTAATTTTGTTCAGTTTTCCGTCACCTTTGCTGAACCTGCCCCTGAACAATAAAAGTGGTTTAAACCACCACAGGTTGCTACCCCATGCTTGTCACTTTGCTCTGCCAGCCAATATGCTAGGTGCTTCTGGAGCCACCTGAGTGTTTTTCTCTGCAAGGTTTGTACTCTTTCAGAATAGAATCAGTCGCACACAGGACTCTTATAAGTTATTGGTGAACAAGGTAGACTTAAACACAGAGTTTTCCCTTTCTTTCAAGAAGACAACAGAAAACTAAGGACATTTTTTAGTTGAGGCACCTTCATCACCCCATGAGAGGTTGTAACGTTTGATTAGTCATCTGATGTTTGATTAGTCATCCAGTGCGCACAGTATGGAAAGGTGTTCTTGAAATTTCTAGCAAAAAAAGAAATGATCAGCATAGAAATGTTCTTGTTTCCATTTTTAATATTTTTCCCAGAATCTTTTTCTTTTTTTCATTTACCTAAAGCAAATTTAAATTAGCTTGTTTTTCATGCTAATCTTCAGTAAGAAAAAATTGATCATGACAATTTTGAAAATATCTTTTTTTGAAGTAAGTTAACACTGGAATTCCTCGGTCTATTTAAACTTGTCACCTTCAATTGTTCATAGTGACAGATTTCTTAATGCTCACCAGGCACTCAAGCATTTTATGTTTGTTGGAGTGTGCATCTTGTAATGTTCACAGCTGCACTGATTCGATCATTCCTATTTTTGCTACTGATTCGGAAAGACTTCACAGTATGGGGGAGAATGACAGGAGTGAATTGGTGATGCTGATTTCATCTGAGCATTCTTTCAGGATTCATAAATATACAGAAAGCTTAATCCCACAGTCTTCCTGAAAGTCATTTAATTTTCATCATTCCCTTGTTTTTTATCAGATTTCCTTTTATTATTATAGAACACTGGTTTTGTTTTTTTTTTTTTTTCTAAGGAATAAAAAGGATACAACAGCCTCTAAGCTCTAGATAAGCATCTGTTCAAGCTCTTCAACTTTATCTAAATGGCTCTATAACTATTTTTTGGAGAGACTTCAAAGACAAGGGCATTATCAACCTTTGCCCCTGCCCCTTCAGTGAATGCATAATCCTTCCTATGAAGTGAAAAAATGTCATCCAGAAAACACATGAGTTTCAAAATAGGATGAGAACAAAGGCACCACTGAAAGTGACTTGTTAAAATTTCTAGTCCAGAGTTTTTCAGTCTTTTCCAGTTTGTTTACCTACATAAATTTCCCAAAGGAGATACAGACCCCCTCGGAAATTTCATGTCTGTACAATTCCGCAGCATATGTGGACTTACCTTTCTATTTGCTGTTCTGCAAACCACAGGGGTCTACAGAGCAAAGGCTGAAAATCACTGTTCTGGTATAATTCAGGCATAGCAGAGATGGGAATATGCATTTCTTCATTTACACAGCAGTGCCTTCCTCATCAAATGTTCACAGAGGACTTTGTGAATGAGGACAAGACTGTGACTCAAATACTCGATGGACAGGGAGGAAACTGTAGCTTATGCAGCAACCATAAGGGAAACAAAACGTTCTTGACATTTTATTTTCCTGAAAAAAAATCCAAAGTTTGTAATTTGATAGGATTCACAATGGGAAAATGTTTATATCTTTATAACACATCAATAAAAACCTGTTTGTCAGATCTGAAGATCTAGTTATGGTCTTGTCACATAATTTGATCCAGTGTGGTCTTAGAAACTCAGAGATGTCCAAAGACAAGAAATGCATGGACCACATTGTGGTCACGACATAATTCAAAGTATTCCTGGAACTTCTTTGGATTATCCCCCATTTTTAAAATTATTTACTTAGTCTACTTATAGAACTTGGTTTTGGAGAAAGAAGAAGGTGAGAAATGCAGACTTGGAACTGCATACGGAAGTGCTGATGACTTCCAAAACCAATGCAACTATATAAAGGAATCCAAGGCTCACCAGCACATTTTATCAATGCACTGCTCACGTTCTGACTTTAAACAAAAACAAACTGAGACTTTTTCACTTAAGATACTTATACCTATCATTCTTACAGCTGAAAACACTCGCTGCAGTCCATCTTTTTTCTTTACATTACCACACAATACATGCAGACATATGAGCCATATCTTGGAATGGAGCTATGAGGAAAATGTTTTGACTCCATTAACAGTAATCCTAAAGGAGTCTGTAGTGACCGCTGTGGCTGTATTACCTCTTTTGAGGACTCTCTGTGAAGTCTTTGCTTTTTGCTATTGCACATATAGATCTTTTCAGAATTCAGGTGAAATATAGGTCATAGAGCTGTCTAAGATGTACTCACAACTGTGGAAATTATTTTTTATCTGAGTGCCTAATGTAAGTATAAGTTCATTTAATGCACACAAACACTACTAACATCTCCTACCTAATTGCACAAAACTCAACAAGTTTTCAACAAGATCAAGTGGTCGCATAACTCAAAACCCCAAACATGTTCACAGTATCAGAACAGTAAGAATAAATGAACAAAAGAATAATGAATAATGCTACCAAATGTACCATAAAATATCAAATTATCATAATGCAATACCTGTATCACACATAGGCAGTGTAAATATACACAATAAACAACAGTCAAATTAAAACAAATAGATTGTGTTCTCTTAAAGAAATCATCTTTAAGAAATTTTAAGTGAAAGGTGAGAAACACATCTTAAACAAAACTATGGTGTTTAAAAAGGAAGCTCAAACAATATTTTTTTTTCCCCTATATTCTTTTACTCCATAAATCATTAGGAGAGCTAAATGCAAAACAACCTTAAAGGAACAGGAATTAACCAAGAAGTTAATGAAAAAGAGCCAAGTAGCTAGCAAACAGAAGAGTAAAAAGGAAATATTCATCAGGAATCTTACCTAACAAAAATGGAAAAGACCTTGGAGTACCTGGAGTAGCCGTTATTTGAGGCTTTCAAGGACAGTTTAGTAAGTGTCAGCATTTGTCAGCAATGACTGAAGTATAAATGATTCCAATTTCTATATGGAGTTTGCATTAGGTTGCCTCCTACAGTCTTTTCCAGACCTCTTTCTCTAGGAATCCATGAATTTGGATTGGAAAATGACCTAAGAGAGTATACAAAGGTAGGGTGACAGGTCAGAAAGCCCCTCCTCTGTGGTAGCCTTTGGATAAAATAGAGTACCTGGTAGAGGAGGACAAGAGGTAGAAGAAATGAGTTACACTACCCTGCATTATGATCTTTTCTATAAATTAATATAACTCTTTCTGTTTCTTCATGTTTACTTTAATTTGTATTTACTTTAGAAGTACTCCCCCATTTCCGACCCTGCTTTCCCTAGGCATTTGAATATTTATGATGCTATATAAGTAAGAATGTATGGAGATTGTTTATTCAAAAACAGTGGTAGAATTGACAGAATATTTGTACCTTTCAGTGACTGATGTTGAGAATTGCAAATATAATTTTCCCAGAGGGGCCATGTGACTCCTGAAAAACCTGCTAGTTTTATATTTCACATTTGAGGAAAAAAAAGTACTAAAGAGAGAAAAAACAGGATGCAGGGAGGAAGGCACTAGGTACTTCATGAGGCTGCAGCTAGTATTTGCCCTTTCCCAAGCACTTTTCCTGCTGCTATTTGAGAAGCAGACTGCACCGCCTAACGAGTCACAGTGTACACAGTTACAACAATCACCATCAGTGTCAGGCTTTTTAAGATGACAGCTTCACACATCCTTTCATGTCATCCTTGTTAGTCCTAATCCACCGGTACAGCACTGCACGGTACAGATATGTGTGTGGCAACAAAACTTGATTGTATTTCTTTTTCTCTTTGTGCTGCACATTTAGATATCTACAACTTCCCTGCAGCTCTCATCCAGTTCTCTACAGTGCTAACTATGCACCATGTAAAGAGTTCAGCTGCCATTTCATTCTCAGAGTTGCTGCTGCCAGAAATTAAAGGACACAAATCGTGCTTACTCTGGAGCTGCTAATTTAAAGCTGGTACAATGTTAATGGCAGGGTAAGTTCCCCTGTAGTTAGGACTCAGGAATTTTTGTACTGTGCTATGAAAACTCTGTTCTTTTCCAGGGATTGTCACCACTTAAGCTTTTGCTAATAACATCATTGCTGAAAATTTGGCACAAGATTTGTTCATGCAGATGCAGCCACAAAGACCTTGCTTTTATTCTTCATTAGTGCTATTTTCCTTAATTCAAAAATAAGTCATTCTAGATTGAATGTAAACGTTTTATTCTTTGACTATGGGAACAATGAGATGACAATCCGAGACTAATCACATTTTCAGTAACAGTAACTGAACAGGTTTACTCAGCATGCATATATTTTAAAAGATGGTTTCGTAACTGCGTTTTACTAGAGGGCAGTAAAACCTTCTGCTTCACTGAGCAGATCCTGTGTCCAAATCTTAATTTGCATCCCTGTGTGGGCTGTAACACTGCAAACTTGGATTTGAGTGCACTTTCCTCCCACCTTCATCTTCTCCCAGCCATTAAAATTTATCTGAAGAATAACATTAGATCTACATTAAGCTAGAAGCAGTTTTGCTACTTGTGGGCATCTTTTGTTTTCTTGCAGTCTTAGCCAGTCTATGTATGTGAATGCATTTATTTTTTCTCTTACTTTTGGTGAGTTGTTTTGATTTTTTTGTTGTTGTTGTTATGAGGATCTTTGTGCTGAAACACCATTTTATGAAATTCACCTTATTTCTGAAGGCAAAAATACCTGTGAGCTTGCTTTAAATACCATATATTAAGGACAGGCATCAGTTCTCTTTTTCTGCACCATATGATGTAGCTAAAGAAACAAAGGATACTCTTTTTACAGCATCTTGCTTCTAAAATGTCGGGCAGTTTTATTCAAATACACATTTTCTGATTAAAAGTGACTGGTAATATGCTCCCCACATGAATGAGACATTCCCAGTTATGCGTGATAATCTTCCATTGTTAAGATATTTTTCCCATCATGCAATATCCAATGTTGCATTTCCACTGTAACTATATTCATTAGCAGAAAAAAAAAAAAAACCAAAAAAACAGTTTTATTACCAAGAAAGATATATCTTGGAAGCATTTGGTTACTTAGCAACAGCTTCAGGTATTAAAACTTCTTTTAGTCACACTCAAAAAAAAGAATACTGCTTACTACAGTACATTAGATCAGCATGCTTTGTGTAAAGGATTTTAACAGTCAAGAGATGTGACTGTGTTTAAGATTCCTTTTTCCAGTCACTAGTTCATTGTCAGCAGCAGCTACAGAGCAGCTTTATGTGCATTCAGAGACAGCCAGGAAATTAGTTCTGCATGACTGACTCAGCACTGTAGCACTGAGAACAACTCTCTCCCATTTCCTTAAACAATTGTTTATTTCTTGGTGTGATAACAATGTTAAATATCACAATTCTAGAGAAAAAAGTTCATAGACTTCATTTGCATCCAAGGTAAAAAAGTATTGGTACCAGTGAAGTGAAGTCTTAGCTTATTTATGGCATCACATGGGGTAGGCTTTTTTATAAAATTATTATTGAAAGTCTGGAATAACTCCTGATAGCTTATTTAGTGTTTTCTTTGATGCTAAATGGAAATGAGTAGATTGTCAGCAAACTGAAATCATGTGAAATTAATAGAGCATTTTTAAAGTGAGAAATCTGAAATGAAATAAAATCCTTGAATCAAAAAGAAGGTTTATTAGGCTTTTTACAACAGGAAAACAAGTCAGATCTTTTTAAGGCCTGTATGCATTGAGAATTAAGATGGTTCATGGCAAAAACAAAAACAGAGTTCAGAAGACTGAACAGACTCTTTTTGCATTAACTCTTGCTCAAGCTGCTTGGGATTCCCCAACCCTAGCACTTAGTCACCTACCCCAAGGTATCATTGAAAGCCCTAGGCAGGAGTTTGGCACCTTTGAATAGGCCCTAGGAAGGCTGCTCTGCAGACGCAGCACAAAGCAGACCAGTCTCTAAGAAAACAGCAAGAACAGAGTTCAGCCAGTACCTGGCTTCTCTACCCACACAAATATATGAAGACACATGAATTACTCAGTATTCATAGCTTTCAATCCTTCCCTGCAAATATGAACTATATCCTTGAGCACTGTCAGGGCTCAGTCATTTCTTTCTTCATCCGGAAGAAACTTTTCATTTTCCACAATCATGGTTAGAGTACTCATTCAGGAAGGTGGAAAGGTGCAACTCTTAAGTTTGGGAAAGCTTAAAGGTAAAAAAAAAAATAAGGTTCAAGCAAAGAAATTCCAGAGCTAAGCAGCAGCTCAGTGGTTTCAGAACGACACCATTTTTGATTTAGGCATTACAGTCTCTCTTACGCCTGCTGAAAGTGCCTGAACTCTTTTGTTGGATCCTAATAATTTCTGTTTCTTCTCTAGCTATGAGGTTAAACTGAAAACACTTTCTATCATTGTTTTGTGATCCTCTTCTCTTAAAACAGAGTTTTCCTACCAGGGGTTTGCTTTCTATTACAAGTTCCCACCTGTGTTAGTGGACAGTGCTAGAGGATCACTAAAAGTAGTGTGGTTTCTAGTAAAGCTCACTGTTACTAATATAGTTTAACTCCAGCCACATATAGAATATTTTTCAATGTGTTTCTTAGCTAAAGCAAAAAGTCCACTTTTATTTATAGATTTATCTATTCAGCTGGGTACATTTGTTTCCTGTAGCAACGTGCACTGTTTATTATTAGAGAATGAAAGAATATTGCTTGCTGTTGTGATAATGCTGCATTTTCTTTGATGCCTGATAAGAGTTTTTTTTTTTTTTCCTTTTAACCTCTGGGACAGCAAGACAATTTCATGCTGTCAGTAAAATAGTGACAAGATTTTGCTCAGTTTCCTTTTTCTACCCTCTTTCAAAAAAATAAAAGCAAAATAAAATAAATCTCCAATTCATAAATATAGATTTCATGAAATAGAGGAGATTCCATACTGGATATATGCAGGGAAGAAAGATAACACTTTAGTTTGTTTTTTTAATACATTTTACTAGTATGAGTAGCTGGGTAACTTCAGTTTTCAATCTTGAATGGGTCAGTAAAGAATTCCCATGTGATGGAATAAGAGTGATATGTGAAAGATGAAGAAATATTTTAGTGCAAGAAAGATGTGTTTTATGGCAGGAGTGAAGTTATCAATTTGAAATTTATACCATTCTGTCCAGTCCAAAATATCTCCTTTGAAATGTGTTTGTAACGTGCCTTCCTTCAGGAAGGAAGATGTGTCATTACAACAATCACAGATATTGCAGGTAACTATACTTATCCAGAAATATGTCAATAAAAAGATAAATGAAGAAATAAAGACTTTTTCAGCTCATAATATTAAATGTTAAAGCCAAAAGCCGTATGCCATGCACGGTTCACTAAGATCACGCATGCTTTGTAATTCCCCTGACAATGAAACATCTTTCAGAAACTTTAAAACAGAAAACCCTGCAAAAAGGTACAGTTGATTGTAAGCATAGTAATGGATACCTCTCAGAGTCTTCGCTGCAACTTTGAAGAAAAAGAATATTGTTTATGAGTTTTATCACCAATTAGTAAGACAGCCCGTTTAAATAAATTGTAATCTTAAGTAAGCATGCTGATGTAATAAGAAATTAATAAAACGAGTCAGCAATGTGCTCTGAAGGAAGAAAGGTCAACAGCATCCTGTGCTGCAATAGGAAGACCGTTGCCAGCAGGCTGAGAGAGGTGATCCTTTACCTCTGCTCAGCATCTCGCTCACATCTGGAGTACTGGCTCCAGTTCTGGACTGTCCAGTACATCAACAGACATATGGACACAATAGAGCAAATCCAGTGAAGGGCCATGGGGATGATTAAGGACTAGAATACCTGATGTATGAAGGGAAACTAAAAGAGCTGTGACTGTTCGGGCTAGAGAAGACTCAGGGGGGAATTTCATCACTGTTTATAAATATGTGAAGGGAAGGAGTGAAAATGAGGGAACTAGACACTTCTCTGTGGTATCCAGCGACAGGACAAGGGGCACTGGGCATAAACTAAGATAGAAGAAATTTCATTTAAACTTTTTATTTTTAGAAGGTCATTGAAATCTAGAATAGGCTGTGAGCAGAGCAATTGGGCTAGATAATCTCCAAGGATGCTGCCGAGCTCATTGGAGACAGACATTTTATTAGGGCCTGTAGCGACAGGACAAGGGGTAATATTTTTAAACTAAAAGAGGGTAGATTTAGACTAGATACAGAGAAGAAATTTTTATAACAAGGGTGCTGAAACACTGGAATAGGTTGCTCAGACAGGTTGTAAGATGCCCCATCCTTGGAAACATTTAAGGTCAAATTGGATGGATCTCTGAGCAACCTGATCAAGTTGAAGAAGTCCTTGTTCATTTCAGGGGTGGTGGACTAGATGACCTTTAATGCCGCCTTCCAATCCAAACTATTCTATTAGTCCAATGCTCCGTGATTCTGTGAAAACTGAACCTCAGTTTAGTGTTGTGTACCTAGAATTCATCAGTTTGAAACTTAGTAACAGGAATACAAGAATAATACAAGAAAACATGCAAATCATATTACATATGACTGATTTTTATAAAGTACTGCTTGTGCAAAGCAAAGGAGTCATTCTCAGATATAGGAATTTGACCTTGTAAACCTTCAATTTATTGATGGACTGGTGTTTAAACCTTTGTCTTCCTGCCTTTATTTAGATACAGAACTGTTATACTTACCAGTTTTACCTAGTTCTGAGCTGGTGTTTCACATACCTTTTTACAATTCAAGGTGATCTGAAGTTTCATTTGCATATACCATTACATAAAAAGTTTAGTCATTCACAGTTTTAAAAGTGTTATTAAAAAGCAAGTACTTATTTTGCAGGGTGCTGAGAGGTCAATTTACCTCTTCCTACTCAGATCTAGGAAATTCTCTAAAGGCAAACAGAATCAAACTGCAGACAGATGACCTAAGACAGGATGCTTGGCCTAGAGGGAGTAAGCAACAGGAGCATGTCAGAGAGCAAGAAGAAAAGCAAAGAGCTGGACAATGTAGCAAAATTCCACATTTATATGTGCATCAGGTAGTGCAGCGGGAGGCTATACAGGGCAGTGGTCACAATCAAAGCCTCAATCTAGACCCTGGTTCAAGCTGTAGGTATAAGGGCCTGGCCATTCACACAGTATTATGATAATTTATGGGGAGACACGAGCTGATCGAAGAGTAACATTCAGGCCACTTGTTTCTAGAGGGTAGAGGGGTGTCATTGGTAGGAAATGGTCCAAAACCAAGACTTATTAGCTATCACAAGAGCAGCTTTTGTGGAAACAGTTAGTCAAGCAACAACAACAAATCAAAGAGGAGGTATTGGACTTTGTAGCAACTCAGAGTGTGGTCCAGATGAGAAGTTGAATAAATGCAACCCCAGGAAAAAAAAAAACAAGCAACTTGACTACACTACAAATAATGGTAGATAGTGATCCTGAAATGCTTTGGAAAAATAAAATGCTTCAGGCTGCAAGGGCTCTCTCTAAATCAACTTAGTCTACATGCCTCTTAAAGCAGGACCAATGACAAAATTAGGTCAGGTTGTTTGGGACTATGTCCAGTTAAGTTTTGAGTATCTCTAAGGGTGGAATTCCTGCAGCCTCTCTGGGCAGCCTGATGTAGTGCTTAATCACTCGCAGTGTGATTTTAGATTTTTGTTTTTTTCCTTTTATGTATGCAGCTGAAAGGTCTCCTAATGCAATTTGTGTCTACTGCTTCTTGTTCTTCTGTGCACAGCTGACAGAAGTCTGGTTGTCTTTTCTTATAACCACTTTAAATTTTGGCAGACTGTAGTCAGATTTCCTTCATCTTCTCTTCTCCAACCTGACTCCTATTCAGTCATCCTCACCTCCTGTATCATACACTCCAGCCTTTAATCATCTGGGCAGTCAATCGTTGGATTTCCTGAAGCTTGTCAATCTCTCATTTGTACAGAAGGGAATGATATCTGGCATAGTATTGAATATTATGGCCTCAAGGTATCAAAGAGAAGCTAATAATTGACTTGCTGACTGCACTGCTACTAACATAGCATGCAACTAGCTTGCATTGCTGCAAGGGCATTTTGTCCACCAGGGCCGCACAATCTTTTTCTGCAGTGCATCTTCCTAGCTGGCAGGTTGTAACATTCTTTGAGTTTATTCCATATCAGATCTCTTTGATGAATTGAGTTTCTGTTGGCCTCTATCTCCAGTTTGTGAAGGTGTTTCTGAACAGCAATCCTGCCATCCAGTGTACCAAGCAGTCCTCCCAGTCCAAAGTCTTACATCAACTTAAAAAAGAGATATTCTGTTCCCTAACCAGGCTGTTAAGTAAGATGTTAATTAGCATAGATTTAAGTCTCACCCAAGGAACATTAATCATAATGGGTTGCCATTTAGGTTTTGAACCATTAAGCTTGATGGTCCAGTCAATTTTTTCCCTGTTGTAGTTCACCCATCCAGCCTGTATCTCCCCAACTTAGATATAACGATACTATTGGAGACATTGTGAAGAGGCCAGACACTGCTGAAGTAAACGTCACTCACTACTTTCCTCAGTGCCAGTCATCTTCTCAGAGAAGGTATGACCATTGGTATGGCACAGCTTGCCCATTATTAGACCTATGCTAGTTGTTCCAAATCACCTATTTAGCCATTATGTATCTTGAACTGGCTTCTAGGAGTATTTGCTCCATAACCTTCCAGGCACTGGGGTGAGTTTCCCAGGTGAAGTCTCATTTTCCTTTGTCCTCAGGACAAGGAGAAACAGATGGAATGCAAATGATGTACACTCCTCCAGTTTCCTCTACGCTCTCATTATGGTTAACGACCTAGTCAGTACAATTATTAACTTCATCTATACTTTGCGCATATCTATTCATGTCTTCAGTTTCTTAGCACTTCCTAAATTTTTCTCTTTAATCTCTTTTACTTGCAGATAAACTCTTATCTGGTAACAGAAAGATCACTTCTCAAAAACAATTCAGTCTGGTTCCATTATGATAAAAATTATTTAGTTTGAAGAAATTAACATATTTCAAAACAAGTAAATTCAAGCTTATATGTACAATTCTCATTTTAAATAACCTGTTTTCTTCACATTGTTAGTCTCACCATGATATCGTTGTTGGAGAGCAATGATTCAAATGGTATGGAACAGAATCATGAGATGCATATTGAAATAAAGATGCTGGCCCAGACATAAGGCAGAGAAACTTTTTGGTTCATGATGTTTCCCAGTTATGGATTTCTGAACAAACATAACCATTTCATTCTATGGAGCAAAGTTTTTCTGATTCCCTTCCAGCTCCTTTGAGACAATTTATAGCTGCAGGGTGTACTGAAGGGAAAATTCAGTGAACTGTCCAAATGCATAATTGAAACTGCATAACCACAGGATTTTGTACAGGGTCACAACAGTGGTGAGATATTTTACCACTTGGATCTTAAGTGCTCCACTGGCTTGGATTTTATAGAATGCAAATTAAAAGAAAATGGTATAAAGAGAAGGTTACAATTACTGTAACAGGAAGTTCAGTGTTTTGACAGTGATCCAGAGGTGGCAAATTAGATGTATATATAAGCAAAATGAAGAAGCTACAGAATTAAACATCAGAAAGCTGATCTGGAAGAAATGTAGAGGTCAAGATCAAGGAAAATCTGAATGGTATTATCTCATGCCCAGAACGACTTTATCCTGAAGGACCAAATAGAAATGCATTCAAACAATGAAAATGAATTAGGTACATTCTTGTGGAAATGGAAGAAGAGACTAATTAGAATTGAGTGTAATGATGTTTGACTTCCATACAGACTGGCTGTTCTCCATCATAAAACAACCAAGACTGAAATGAAAAAATTAAGATGCTTCATAGTAAGAAGCATTGTGGGCTACTATACATGCAAAAAATAGGCTGTGAAGTCACCCTTAAACTTCAAAATAATAATAATAAAACAGATTAGCACAAAATCAAAATTCAAAGTAGGGAATTAAGTATTGTCATCTTTTAAAAATATGCAAGAGAGGAGAGTAGCTTCAAAATCAATAATTTTAAACAAATCACGTATTCTGGTTATCTGTCCAACAAAATCAGAAGATCTATGTTTTATGAAAGCTCAGCAGTCATATTCAAAATAGCCTGGAAGACCATCCCAAAACACATATGAAAGAATGACATTATCTCTAGTGACTCTATAAAATTACTTGAAAAGCATAGTTTAGCAATGGGATAATCTCAGATAAAAAACTACGAAGATTAAAACGTGTTTTTTCAGAAGGAATTTAAATGAAGATAACAGATAACAAGATATTGTGATAGTCGAAGGAAAAGTGGTTGGAGATGGAACTATTGAGTGTGGGACTCTTTCCTCAAAGGAGAATCAGTGATTTTTTAAACAAGATTCAGAGGCCAGATGACTAGAGAAGTGTTTGGGGGATCAGACAAAAGCAGGGAATGGTTTTGCAAAAGGAAACAAGCTAAAGAAGAGACCAACCATTAAATGAGAGATTCAGAATTCAAATCAGGGAACTAAAGTGAAATACCAGGAGTGAGGGCAGAAAGAAATATGGACTGTGAGATACTGATGAGTTCTTGCTCTATGAACTTACTGCCATCCAAGTATTTTAACCATACACATCCAGCGGATTTTCAGTGTTTTTGCTCACACACTAAAATTGCCTTTTTAGAATAACAATGATGTATTCTACAGGAGTATTGAGTATAAACTTAATGTTTTTCATTGGAAATATAATTAAATTTCTCATTCATTTTCGAGCATATCATGGTGCATTTTAATTTTGAAAGAAAAAAGGATAGCTCCAAATCACACTGATAACCAAAGTAACACTAATAAAAAAAATTTAAAATTAAAAAGATGAGTTCATTGATTGTGAGCAATAGGTCTATAACAGCAGGTAGCATGAGATTTCATTTCACTGAACAATTTATATTTTGTGCCTTCAAGGGATTTAGTTTTTTATGTTTAAATGAATTAAAAAGCAATACTGAAGTATGATAACATGTACATATACAATGTATATAGCGTTTGACACCCACCTTTACCAGCTTCCTCCGGATATTTTAATACCTGAAGATTTCAAATGCTTCTCCCTAAACCATGCTGTTTGCAGAACTTGCAAAGGTAAGCAGAATCCTGCTGTACCCTTCTGTATGGCAAGACAACATCTCCTAGTAGTTGCTTGGCTCAGCAGCCCAAACAATGGATGTATTTTCATTACAATTGGGCAGAAAAAAAGTCTCCTTTAAGGCAAAATCATGCTTCTTTCTATATCTTCAGCAGTTGTAATACTTCTATTAATATCCCACACAGCTGAATCCAGAGTTGAAGCACAGGCGCATTGGGCATAAGGGGTTTACATGGAGGCAGTTAAGAGGAAACAAAGAAGAAAACACAGGTTACTGGGGGTTAAGCTTTTGTGGGATATATGCCTGATCACGACAACACTATAGCAATACTGAGGAGAATGACAGATGTACTGCAGTGGCTGGAAAGAAAATTAGCTTCCTCAGGATCTAATTTGAGTATACTTGTTTGTTTTACCAGAGCTATGTTATAAATACATTCTGAAGAGTGCCAATCACTCGTAAAGCAATCTCAGAATGATATGCATCCAATTACAGAAGAGTGTCCTGGTGTGAAATCTGTAAGACTAAACCTTTTAAAAACAGACTATATAAATACTTAGCACTTTGTAGAGAGAATACCTGGGAAAAGCATTACCCTAACAACCTAATAGATGTTTTGATTTTCTAATTTGTATGACAGAGTCATCTCATAGTGTGCATAACTAGAGGGCTGTAACAAATACATGCATTTTACTTACTATATTTAGTAACAGCCTCTAAAGAACCTGGAAATATTAATTTCTTTATTCTTCTGTGCTTCTGAAATGTTTTTCACAACATTTCAAGGGCTGTATTTAAAAATGAATTATCTCGATCTAATCTACATTATTCCTGTGAGAAATTAATTCCTCTTCTAGTAATAGTGCATTCAAATGTTTATAGAACTGCTACTCTTTAACCAAGGATTATGACCCCTATGCTTCTCTTAGTAATAATTATGATAATTCTCATAGTAAATACTGAGAAACAGACTCATGGTTTAGGCAACACATATAACCAGGCTAAGGCTACAGTTAAAAGCAGTTTGCTTCCTCCTCTGGCACAGCAACACTGTTGGTAGTTTTATCAGACTTGTACGTTATTTTTTTGGTGGCACAACAGCCACTGCTGGAGGACAGTTCACTGCTTTTACAATTAGTAAGTACTGCTGCATAGTAGGAGTAAGTTGGTCTTTTGCTGACCACATATCCCAATAGGAAGGACATTATCATTAACAGAAAACACAGGAGCCACATCCCTCCCTCCAGTCTTAAATCATATACAAGGGATCTGATCTGAGGTGGCCAACCACTGGAGGAATGAAAAGATTGATACATTCACTCACAGTGCAAGATGTAGTGGAGACAGGAGCAAATCAGCTGAGGACCCAGGTGACGAGTCCAATTCCAATTGTGTGGCCATGACCATAGAATGATGCCATTATTATAGTTATATTCCATCCTCTGCTTGTGGCTGTATTGATGTCCTGCCATCGCTGGGGGTTCTGTCTACAATGGCAGGGGCACCTGGAGGTGATCTCCTAATCAGTTCCCACCCAAGGCTGGCTAGACCCTAGGTGAAAACCAATCAGGAAGATCTTTCCTGCCTGGTTGTGGGTATCATCCATATGTCAACCTTGATTCAGCTGGCAGAGCTAAACAGTTGGTGCTGAGGACCTGATGTTGATGGTGCATGTTTCAGAGATTGTTATGCTAAAAATAGTTTGGTCCCATGAATCAGATGCATCTAAGCAGTCTGAGTGCCTGAGGTAGGCAGGCCAGGAGCACAGAGTCCAGTTAATTTAATCCATAAAAAGTTCCATTTGTGCATGGGGTGACTGCTCTGTGATGCCAATGTGTGCCTCCACGACACCAACAAGTGCAGTGAGGCAGCTAAAGTGGAAGATTCAACTCAAAAGCGTTTCTCTGATCTTAAATAAAATCCTAATGTGAACATGTCCTGTGAGAGATTCTTCACACAGAGTTTTGGGTTTCTTTGTTTCTGTGGGAGAAAAACATATGGTCAGTGGTAAAATCTGTATTTAGTTTCTTGGAAACATAACAACAGTCAGGGACTGACAAGATACTTCATATAAACGAGGAAATAAAATGATTTTGTTAGAAGAGTATGATAGAGTGATGTTTACCTTGTGAGAAAAAACAATAAAAAGATAGTCTCAGATGAGGTCAAGTCCACAAGTATCCAGACAGCGTAAAAAAAAATTCGGCATGATCTCTAGGTCAAAATAATTCTCATTCTAACCTGCACTGCAAATGCTACTGAAACTCAGAGACTGCAATAGTGTCAGCAACTGCTTGAGGGGAAGTATTAACAAGTAGATTCTGCCTTTAATACTCCTTCAAAGGCCTGTTGTGCAGGGAATTTCTGTGAAGTTTTGAAGCTGATACAGAAAGGGCAAGGAAATGAGCCGTATAACCTTAAAAACACTTAAAACTACTAGACTGAACAGCTTTAGGTTGGCAAGTGTTTCCATAAGGTGGAAATAAAGGGTAAGATTTGCCCCTGAAGTAATAAAATAATATGGAAAGTTACTTCAGTATGTCAAAGACTAGATAATGAAAGCAAGAAAGAGAACAAAACAGGGGAAGTGGTTGAGTTGTTTATTTGTTGTTATATTTTATGTAATCATAAAATAAGTATCTTTCATGTTCTCTGCAGCCTACACTGATAAGGCATACAAATGCTATCAAAACCAAGAATTTCCACTGGAAATATCACCCGAGTGTTTGCGTATCTTTCAGACTGAGAGGGAAAGCAATAAAACTTACTTGCCCAAATCAGTAAATATAAAGAAATATATGGAAAGTAAAATATAATTACATTTAACGTATTAAGATACCTTTGACCTATTGCCATCCTATAAGATTATGGTTTTTTACATATCCCTATATATGTGTGGATATGCATACTTATAGAAATATATAACCATATAGCACAGAACTATATAACATTTTGTTCTTGCCTTACAGCTTAATGAATACAAGAGGCGGACATTCAAGAATGTTTAGAAGTTCAAAATTTTCCAACCAAATCCACTTTCCTCCAAACTCTTTATTTTTCATATAGAATGCTGGTTAGTTCTCAGGCAATACAGGAGTAACCCGTGGGAACAATTTAGTTTTTTTGTCTTGGGTAAAGACCACGGTGGACATGTAATAAACCCTTGCCCCTTACCAGTGGTGGTGTGAGAATGTGCCTCGCTTGAAACAGATATTGTATAATTCTGACCTCCCATGTATCACAGTCCCCGTGTTCTCCCTGTCACACAATAAAGCTCTTTACTAAAAATTACAATCTCTAGTTCTTGTCCAGTGTAGAATTTTTGTTTTGGATGATTAATTGTCAACTTTAAATAGAATTTTAAGATTCCAGGTATGTCATTTACTCAGTAAAACAGGAGGAGCTGCAATACGTGCACAAATTCTTTAATGTTTGCAGTTGTTTATCTGGCCTATCCATTTAGCATAAGGTATATGAATAATTGTGAAAATGAGTTAGCAGTGGGATGAGAGGCTGTAAATATTTTTCCTATGTATATTCTAGATATAAAAAGTTTGCCAAAAAGGAAATATACATACATAGTACACAATATATATACATAATATACAATCTACATACATAATATACTATATATATATATATACATAATATACAAGCTACTCTCTTTTTACATAGACTTGCAAGCTTTCATTCTTAAGGCATAGTGTTTTAAAATTGTTAACTCTAATTCCTTTCTATTCTTCATAGGATAATGAAGAGCAATAAGAAGATAGTTCTGTGAAATATTTTAATTCATGCACATTTTAGAAACCAATTTGGTAAATAAGAAATTGCAAGTCATCTTTTTCAACATATTTTCTAACAACTCCAGGGCAAGTATGATGCTGTTCATCATCATCATTATAATTTAACACTCACTTTATCTAGATTTCTTCATATTTCAGTGAGTTGTGTATCTATGTAATCTAAAAGTGTGTCTTATGTTTGTCTTTTTCACTAATGTTGTTAGTCATTGCAATGAACTTACTCATGACAATAACTCCATAGTATTTTCAGTCCTGTTGCAATTATTCCAGTTGCATCTGGGTGGAAAGAATTAGAATTCAGAATAATAATGCTGAGAAGCCTTAACAGCTTATTTTTAAAAATACAGAAAGAGACAACATGGAGAAAATATACAGACAGATATTTCAGCACAGAAGTCAATGAAAAATTTGCCTTTGAGGGTCTGGCATTCACGGTATCAATTCCAGGAAAAATATTTAGGATAAATCACCTTAAACAGGAAGAAAGATTTTTGAAAAACAAGTTTTAAGGAGTTGGAAAGCCTGAGGTAGAGAAAAAAAATAGAAGAATTGTACTCTTTATCTATAACAAAATTGTGGGAAGATCCAAAGACAATTTGGCTCTCCTCTTGAAAAGTCTTCACCTACAAATGACACAGAAGAACAAAGGTGTTCAAATATCTTTTTGAAATATGTATGGTACTTTCCTCAGCCTTTATTTTGTAAAATTTCAGACAAAGACTTAAGTTCATTTGATCATCACCAAAGGTAAAGAGAATCAGAAAACAGAAAATGCAGAAAAAAACCCTTCTAGTAAGCACTCTACCAGTTTGCCTTCCAACTTCATGTATGCTGTCATTTTAGTTTTGGCTTGTAGATAGCAAATAAGTGAATTTTCCATTAGATATCTTTTATTAAAAGAATTAAGTAATATGTTCTATATGTTTCAGTACTTAAATCCTTGAAAACAGACATTTACATTTCAGGTTTCAGCTAAAAAATACAGAAAAACATCACCACCAGCATGACCCAAATTTGTATGGAATTGTGCTCACTTTTAAAGGCAATTAATTTGATCCAAAAAAAAAGTCATTAAATCACATTTACATTGCACCTGAAAAACACATATTTGCAGGATTTCACTGCTACTCCTTTCTGACCCCTCTCTACCTATGCAAATACCCTATTATCTTTTGCATAACTCAGATTAGCACATAGTAACCCAACAAAAACTCCAGCAGATTTTGCAGTATCAGAAGTTCCAGTCAGTTGCCTATTCAACTAAAAAAAAAATGAAAAATGTGCTGATTTGATACAAAGTTCTGAAAATTTCTACAGTTAACACTGTACCACTTACTATTATCAATGTTGTCAGTTAGTATCTATTATTTCTGCAGCACCAAAAATAACAATGCTAAATGTTTCCCAGTCAATTAACAATTACTAATTCTTCTGTCCATGATGTATCACTATGCACATCTAAATAAGTTATCAGAATTATGGAAAATTACATCATAAAAGGATACACATGAACACTTAGGTATGTGTATCTCTTTTGGTTCTATAAAATGCT
Organism: Merops nubicus; assembly: GCF_000691845.1. NCBI lineage: Eukaryota > Metazoa > Chordata > Aves > Coraciiformes > Meropidae > Merops > Merops nubicus. The sequence continues at coordinate 29,303 of NW_008613103.1, read as the reverse complement.
TTTTAACTGTTTTTGTATACCATTTTGTCTACCCTTTATTACCCTTTGTTCTTATTTGAATAGATGTTTAATGTCATGGTTCTTTCTTTAATTAAACCAAACTTCTAATTATAACTATACAGATTAATGATAAAAGAGGACAATACTGACATAATCCCCTCACAAAACAGGTTATACAAACTGCAGCTTGGGGATGATTGAGTTCATGTAAATTCTTAAAAATTACTAAATAATATGAAAAAAGTGCATTTCTACAACTGTATTTGCAACTTGTTGAAAGCAGTATTAAATTATTGCTAAATTGTATTTTTCATATTTGCTCTCTTTCACTGTAACTGTGGTTTTACAGCTGTGGGAAATAGAACTACTCTGACCACACTCAAATCTCAAGTTCATCAAAGACAATTTGGTCTTGAATGAAAAAAAAAAATTACACACTGTTGTGTAGACTACTATCATCTAGGCTTTTTGTTCATTTTAATCTACCAATGAGAGGATTATTTTTAAATTGTTATTACTAACGTCACATTATCCTGCAGACCATTATTAATCATACATGCACCTTTGGTCAAAGACTTACATTGTAGGACATCATATTACAGGTAGATCTGACTAATTTGACCCATTACAGAAATTATTTTTCAATTTCAGCTCTTTTTAGACCACATCGTATATTTTTTGATCTACTTACTAACATCTTCTGGATGCTAAGAGGTTAAAGATATGGACATCTTTAACACAAGGTTGCCAAATGTGAAGTCCTTTTCAAAAATCTCCTGATTTCCACAACATGCAAAAACATAAAAACATTAATGGGTCAGAGAAAAGGGACATTTCTGCATCCATTTATGCTGGAATGCCAGTCACCAAAATTTTTCATGGGGAACCAATGTACCTGCAAGTCCTGTTTTGTTAAAAAATCAACTGACATCCTGGATATTTTTCTATGAACAGTTTTCCTGCTTTGTGCAATAATGTGCTAAAACTGCTTCAGTGGTCACCTCCTTCTTCTGCTGTGCCCTCTAATGCAAGGATCAAGACTTTGGGCTTTATTTTGAAGAGCGCTCAACTCTACTTGCCCCAGTAAAGCCTTAGCAGCTCAGCTGAGATATACAGTGCAACTTCAAAGCGGCTCCCAAAATGTTCTCCCAGGTTGCAGAGAACTGCAACCGAAATGAGATCGGAGAATCAATGGGAGTGTCTGGATGTGCAAACAGCAGAGAAGGCATATAAGAAAAAGGCATATAAGAAAAATGGTGTTTATGTCACTTATACAAGCAGGTCAAGAAGATCCCTGAACTGGTATGTGCAATGCACTCAGGACAAGAAAATGAAACACAGCCCGCACCTTGAACAGGGTAAGCACCTTAAGACACAAAGGTACAGAGACAAAAGAAAGTGAATCAATCCAATATGTAGATAGAGGTTGCACAGGACTGAGAGAAAAAAACACTAAATATTTTAGGTCAGCTCCTAAGGGACTTAAAAAATGACATCTAAAACTATCACCCATATATAGGAAGAAGCCAAAAGACATGAAAATAGCACTCAATAGATAGTGATCTTTGTCCTCCATGTCATCACAAAGAATCCTCGCCAGCCCACCTGGGTGCATGCCCCTTAATCCTTGAATGCTGGACAAACAACCTGGAAAAACTCATGCTCTGTTTATTATGAGAATGTGTGAATGCGAATGAATGAAGCATTTATTTTTTTTTATAGAATAAAATCATGTTCCACTCCTACAAGGCCTCATGATAAATTTTATTACATTGTTGTTAACAGAATTCAACATTTTTTCCTACAAAGTGTCAGGATAGAAACAGTTAACAAGTTGTAAACACCTCGTACTAATGGCAATGCTGTGATGCTACTTTTCTTCTGAATACAAGGCCATACCACAAGATACCATAAAAAAAATTATCTGTGGTGGTTTGACCTTTGCTGGATGCCAGGTGCCACTCTATTTCTCCTCCTCCTCAACAGGACTTTGGAGAAAAAATACAGCAAAAGGCTTGTGAGTCAAGATAAAGACAGGGAGATCACTCATAAATTACCATTATGGGCAAAACAGATGCAAGTCTGGGAAATTAATTTATTATTACCAATCAAACCAAAGTAGCAAATGAGAAAGAAAACTAAATCTTAAAACACCTTCCCTGACTCCTCCCTTCTTCCCAGGCTCAACATGACTCCCAGTTTCTCTACCTCCTCCCCCTGAGCACTGTAAAGGACAGGGAATAGGAAGTTGCAGTTAGTTTATCACATGTCATCTCTGCCACTCCTTCCTCCTCGGGGGGAAGAGTCCTTAAACTCTTCCCCTGCTCCAGTGTGGGGTCCTTCCCACAGCAGACAGTTCTCTATTAACTTCTCCAAGGTGCATTGTTTCCATGAGCTGTTCTTTACAAACTATTCCAGCATGGGTCCCTTCATTGGCTTCAGTCCTTCAGGAAAAGACTGTTTCAGCATGGATCCCTCATGGGTTAACAAGTCCTGCCAGCAAACCTGGTCCAGCGTGTGCTCCTCTATCCATGGGGCCACAGATCCTGCCAGGAGCCTTCTCCAGTGTGGACTTCCCACAGGGTCATAGGCTTCTTCAGGTGCATCCATCTGCTCCAGCATGGGGTCATCCACAGGCTGCAGGGTGGACATCTGCTCCACTATGAATCTCTATGGATTGCAGGGAGACAGCCTGCCTCACCATGGTCTTCACTATGGGCTGCAGGAGAATCTCTGGTCTGGCGCTTGGAGCACCTCTTCCTCCTTCTTCACTGACCTTGGTGTCTGCAGAGTTGTTTCTCACTTTTTCTCACTCCTCTTTTCCAGCTTCTACTACACAGCAGGTTTTTTCCCCCCCTTCTTAAATGTTATCACAGAGGTGCCTCTACCATCACTGAATGGTTCAGCCTTGGCCAGATGTGGGTCCATCTTGGAGCCAGCTGACACTGGCTCAATTGACCACGTGGGAAACTTCTAGCAGCTTCTCACAGAAGCCACCACTGTAGGGCTCCACTTCCAAAACCTTGCCAACCCACTGCACTTTCTAAAGACAGCCTGCAGTTGTTCTATATGGAAATAATAGTTTCAACATATAAAATGAAAAACAGTGGCTCTTCTTACTAAGTGTCCAAAAGAATTAATATAAATCAGTTGTACTACAGAATACTCTGACTTCACACACTAGAAGTTTCAGCAACTGACCCTGTTTGCATGTTATTTTTGAGCTGTTTCTTTTTCACTATTCAAAAGTTGGTTTTATTTCCTTGTAAGTCTATATAAAACGTTCAGTACTTAAAAACATGGGCACAAATCTATTACCATTACAAATGCTTCACGACTATTTTAACTTTGTTTAGATTTAGAACTTGGTTATTCTTGTTGTTTGTTTAGTTATTTAAAGCAAGAAAGGCAATAAACACCTTCATTTAAATGCCTTTTTGCCAGGAAAAAGCTAATTTATGGCTTTCAGAAAACACCATGAAGTGAAAACTAAAATGGGAACATGTAAATAGGCACTATTCTTTTATTTCACATGAATACAAGTACAGAATGGAGAATACTTTGTATTGTATCTCCACCTCATATTTTCATACAGCTATGGATAGCCTGTGCATAGATATAAAGAAGCAACAGGATCAGTTTTGTTTCACATGAAGGGGTCTTGCACAGTGACCTAAAAGAACTGGTGTACTAGTGAGGATCACCATCAAGCAGCACTTCAACAAATAAAGGTCTAACTGCAAAGCTGTGAGATGAACACAAAGACAAATACATGCAAATTAATACTTTTCAAGTACAAAAAAAGGGCAGAAATATTGTATTCTAGCAATAAGTCTTATCAACCTGTTGTGAGAGTAAGGAGAAAAAGCTCCTACAGTAACCAGGAAAATGGTGCAAAGTTCATTTATATTCAATTAGATTAAGGAAATAAGAGTCCATAAATATTGACATCCCTGAATAGAATAGGATCTTGCATATTCTCAAACTTTCCTGAAATTAAAAAAATAGGCAAAAAATAAAGGTCAAAGGTAGAGGTATTACAGACAGCTAAACCCACCTCACACTATGAAAACCAGGATTTCCTCAAGCAGCACAGAGCAAACAGAATTAATAAAGACTTGACACATATCAGCCACCTGGTGCTTCACTTTTTACAAAAGAATAGGGATGTGAGACATTTTTATTATTTCCACCACTTCATTGATTTTGGGCCACAGAGTATGCTTGTACCAGAGGTATAAGATGTTGTTGACATCATCCTGCAACTGCAACTTGATCTGGAGTCAAGCAACTGATGCCTATGGACGTCTTTAATGCATTTCCACTGATAGTAAGTTGGTTTTCCTTCAAATAATAGAATGTATAGAGACACAGGCAACTTCACAGCAGCATTTTTCTCTCAGACACACTTATGCACACACAGAAGTACCACCGTCAACTAAATAAAGAACATTTTTCCCTCCTTTCTCCTAAAATTACATCCATCCATAATCACAGAGCTAGTGAAGTTCAAAATATTAAGGAACTATTGCATTATTTAAACTATCCTTTTGCCAGTGCTGGGTTGTACCTTATAAATAATTTCCCTTTTTGTTTCAAAGTTTCAGTTGTCTTTTTTTTTTTTGTTTTGTTTTAAAATTTCAAGTCTAACTTATATCATCATGATAAAACTATTTCTCTTCTTTCAGTCTGAATTTTCATTTTCTTAATTTCACACTTTAGTATTCATTTATAATTTCTGTTGTTATTCTTTTGAGCTACTTTTTTATATGGATTCACAACCTGCAGACAGATAAGCTGCATTTCTTCACATACGCCTTTAAAAAAGGCCAGATTAATCAATTTTGTAACAAACTATTATTCAGTAAAGTTGTTAAAGAGAAAAGGACTTTAGACCGTATGCAAGACTAGTTCTTCCTAGTTAATATCTTACTGTTACAAGACTTAATTTTCACTTTTCTTTGGTCACGAATCATAAATTATTGTACCTCTCTCAAGAGGCCTTGTGGTCCATATCAAATAGAGGATTTATTAATGCATTATCAATGATATATGGCATGCTTTTGCCATGAATCCAAACCCCTCTTTTTGAGAAAAGGATGACTTGATTTGATTTGATTTGATCAAAACATAGCTTGTATATGAACTGTTGATCCATCACATTCTGTCATGCTCTAGAGAGCAAGGGAGTCTCTTTAGCTCCATATCATCTGTATTTGTGATGGCGAATTTCTTAAAAGGAATACACTTTGACAAAGGTTAAGGAAATTTTACATAAAATCTTGTCCTTGTAATATCATCTGAAACAGGCAGATCTGGAACCAATTTATTAAAAGTAAATCATTGCCAACTTTGCTTTGAATAACAAAATGCTCCAGAGATTTCTGAGATATGTAGCCATAGGGAACTGTCTGGCTACATGAGGATTTTTATGTTTTTTAACACATCTTTCAACTTAATCAGATATACAAATGCACAACCTCGCACTCAGGGAAATTACGTGGATTTGTCACACTGCCTAAAGGACTTCAGGATCCATGAACCAATGAATGGATTACATTGAACCATGAATGTAATTTGTTCATCTGTAACAGATAAAACACGGATATTTGTGATACTAATGTTTAAGAATCTCATAATAATAAATAATTCTAATGGAATTTAGTTTAAGTTATTCATTAAAAATTCATAATATTCTCTTTATTTTCCCAAACAGAGTAAGATAGTGTAAATTATATGTATATGGAAAGAACTGTAAAAAGCAAAGCTGTTAGACTGTACTGCTGAATTAGTACACATTGTCTCATTCCACTTGGTGGATGACGAGGGAGGTGAATCTTTATAATTCCCCAAAAAAGGTCTATCCCTGCACAGCAGGGCCACAGAGGTGGTAGAGCCATGACAATGATTCAGAAAAACAATACCAAATCATTTATTGGCTCTTCTTAATGACTGTCAACAAGCCTTGCAAATAAAGGTACATGGTCAGACAATCTTGGTCTAAAAATGTGGTATTACTTAATCCTAACAAAAATGAATAGAAGAGAGAACAGTAAGACAGAAGGGAAAAGAAAGATAGAAGAACATGAAGAGAAAAGAAAAGGTATCACCACCCATGGATCCAGTGGCATTGTCTTAAGTCAAAGTCCTGGTCCTGTTGGGTTGACGACGGTTCTTTCATGTCTTGAATTTTTATAGAGACTTGTCCTCCTCTGAGGGAGTGTCTGAATTGCTGGGCAGTGTGTAAGTTGCACATACATATCATAGATTTGAGAATCTTCTCAAAATGAGACAAGGTGTGTTTCATGGGTTCTTGGCTGGTTGTTTTGATTTGGTACCCCCATAAAGTGTCTGACCAGTATTTGACTTTGTCTGTGCACATACTCTGTTGGAGTCAGGGGAGAGAGGTTGGTCAACCCTGCCTCTGCTGGAGCCTGCCAACTCTACCCCTATCTCCACTGAACAGCCTGCACCTGTGCAAGAGCACAGACTCCTCCCATATCTCCACCACAGAGCCTGTGCTTGTCTAAGAGTTTTGAGACAAGTTCCACCTTATTGTCCTTGACACACATCTCCTAATTGTAGCAATTCAAAGCCTAAGATGAAATGTAAAGGCAAATGCTTTACGTGTTAAAATCCTTGGTAAAAAACACACTGACAGACCTCTTTTATCCCTGTAGTCCACACCTGACATAGTTTATCACTGACATAATACTAAACATAGCCACATGCTGGTCTATGGTATCAGGAATTAAAAAAAGACTCTAAAGTTTGTTCTGTGTCATAGAATAAGACATCTACCTGACTTTTAAAAACCATATGGCAATTCTGCAAACTGATAGAGAATGATTTAATTCAGCAATAGTTATTTTTTAATTTTTTTTTAAATCACTGAGCAATTTTTTTTCTTCAAACAGACTTAAATTTTGAGGATTTGTACGCTCAGACTTTAAGAAAAAAAAAATGTAGTAGCCCTCAAGCTCTCATCACACTCTCAAGGGGCAAAGGATCAAGATTTTTTTCTCTGCTCTGTCGTTTTCTCTTGTATCTAATGTTTTGAGAATTGATGCAGCCAAATTCCTTCTGAATAGGGATTCAGGGAAGATTCTGCTTTATGATAATGTTTTGAAAATTCAGTGGAAGAATTCATAAAACTACATGTTAACAGTGTTGTTTGGCTTCTTCATGGATTTTTTTTTTCCCTTTGCCAGTCAATGACTTCTTTAAATTCTTTTCTTCAGATGGATTTTTTTTTTTTTAAACTATCTGTCCATATATGTATTTATACTTTTTTTACTTGCAAGTTAAGTGACCCATTACAAGCATTTTAACAGGTATTTTCTAAATTAAATACCAATACATCTTATAAATCTATAAATGCTGCTTCTCATTTATTGTTATTTTCAAATTCTACTTTCAGAAGAAATGTCAAGAATACTAGTATGAAGTTAAGCACTTTCTGGATAACTGCGTATTGATGACATGAGGTGGTCTACATTCAGCTAGTAGAGTTACACCTTTCTTTAACTTGCTACAGTTTACAGCACATCAGATTTGTCCTTACTGGCTAGAAGACAGACCTCATTTCACTTCTGTTTTTGGAAATCAAGATGATCATCATGGAAACTGGCAGAGTTAGAACAGTGTAAATAAGAATAATTGACATCAGAATCAGACCCATCAGTAAAGCTGACAAGGAACATTCAGAGTATTTGTCTGTCATATACAGTATAAGTCAATTCAAAGTAAAAGAGTGCACAGAAACATCACTTTTCATCATAAGGTATATGAAAAGTGGAAAAATCAATTTGTGTGATAATATCATAATTTTAAAAATTATTTTAATTCCAAGAAAAACTTTAGCTTCCATTTGTTTCAATGCTACTTGCAAAATGAAGAAATTGAAATGAAGAACAGTGAATTTTTTTAAAAATTAAAAATTTCAGCTGAAAAAAAGACAACTTATTTTTAAAAAAAAAGATCCACAGGACAACTTAATAATTTGACTTGGCTTTTTTTCTAGAAATGCAGAATTTTCCATTTTTCTAAGCTCCCAACTAAAATAAAAAAATATAGTTTCACACAACGGCATACCAATAAACACTTTATCTCATTTTCTCCTCCTGAATAATGAAATTTATTTCTCCCAAAAATATGTAACAGTAGTTCAGTTTTAACTGTTAACTAATATTTGTGAGATACACTCAAAGTTGCTGTCCTTGGCATTACTTGTTTTCTATTGACAAGGGAAGAAAAAAAATCTCTCCTCAGTGAATTATGGGACATCTTTGGATTATTACATTGGTTCAAGGAGTACAGAAATCCTTTTCACACCACACTCGAGGACTTCTGTCTCACAATACATTTTTGTGTCACAGTGGCTACACTTATTTTTGACCCAGTCAATCAAATTTAACTGGCAAGTAGTGTGATGAATTTTGAAGGGATCGTGGTAATTCAACTGAATTTTCTAGGGTCTCAAAAAGTTACTACGAGTTTATAGAGTTAAGGTAGTAATTAGGACCATTAGATCTGGTTTAAATCGTATTGTTTATCTACCTATTGGTACTAAAAATTTAATGCAAACTTCCTCTTTGAAGCAGAGCATCTATCAGGATCTTTCAGGATGTGTAGTTCTGTATCATATTGTAGCTTGAAATAAGCTAAACAGGCAACTCTGGCCAAAGATAACTGAAAAAAGATGTAGGAAATAAACATCTCCTATATGAATACCAAGGACTGTACCATTTCCATTAGAATTTATATATATATATAGAGAGAGAGGGAGAGTACGTTTTGACAACATACTTCAGCAAATAAAAATGGCAGACGGCATGTCAGAGTAATAAAAGAAGGAATAAATGTATAATACATCCAAAATATCAAAACCACAGAAAGGCAATGAACTTCACAAAGCCTAGAATTTCCTTGAAAGTAACTTAGTTTTTCTTCTCTGTGATCTGGGAATAATGAACATTTAGAAACCAAACAACAACAGAAAAGTATATAAGATTAACCCTCAGATGCAGTAAATAAGGAAACCTTGCTAAATATTGATCTGAGTAATTGGAGTTTGTGGAAAAATCAAAGCTGCTTCAAACATGTCAGTGAATACAATGTCACCTGCCTTGGGCAGCCAGCAGGTCCTAGTGGATCTAAAGTATGTCATGCTATAAATGAGACTCTAGCAAAAACTGTGTAAAGCACACCAAATCCACTTGCTTATTTTATTGAAGTTAACAGTCCATGCACCAGATTTACATAAAGAAAGATTTTTTAAGACTGGTGGTAGAAGCATTGAACCGTATTCAATGTATCCAATTTTAAAAGCATAAGAATCTGAAATTACCTCAAACACTTAAACCTGTTGTTCCTAGGATCTTAAACAGGAGACATAGCTTCATTAAGGAACCCTCCAGCCTACTGAAAGTACAATTCATACAGTATTAAAACCCCAATGTCAAAAGCTAGTTAATGGCAATGTAACACAGAAAATCACCTAATCTGGCTTTCAGTAAATCTAACATACCATACAGAAAGCAAATGACGCTACCATTTTTGGGAGGTACTATTTTTTATTTAACCTTCTTAACTTCTAATGTAAAAGTCAAACTATTGGCTGGCTCTCGCAGCGAACACTAGACAGCATCAGATGAGCTGCTCAAGCACCAAGGTCATACCTAAGAAACTGAAGGACACCAAAGGTGACTTCTTAGAGGTGAGTTGCTGAGAGGAGGGATTTTCAGAGCCTCAGCTAAAGTCAGAGCTCCAACACCACAGACACAGAGAGGAACTCCAGTTAGTGCAGAGATTGTGAGGTGGAGGTAATGCAATGGAAAGGATTAACTGAACTTGATTTTTCCAGAAATCATGTTTCAAAAAGCAGAATATTTTGTGAACTCAGTGTCAAATCAATGAAACCCAAAATATATAAATGTCTTATTCATGGTTCCTTATATTCACGTAACAGGTGTTTTATGCTAGTCTTTTGTCTCTTCACCTGGAACACTATTCAGTTCAGGATTTTTCATCTTGCTACAACCATAAGGAAATTAAAACTACAGAAGTGAGAAAGACGTCGCCTCTGAAAGTTCTTGTGGAGCTTAAAACTCAACAGGAGTCTGGACTCAGAAGCTCTGCCTCTTACAAGAGCATGTGTGTTATTTCTGTAAGAGTAAGAAACTCATGGCCTCCAGCTACCAATGACTTCAGCACTTACAGACCCCATGCCTTCCTCTTAGACAGCATTGTACCTAGGTGAAAGCAGGTGTCTTGGCTCTCTCAACTCCTTCTGACTGCATTGGTAGCCAGTTACTGCTGAGTTTGGAGCCATACCTGTCTTTTTTTTTTAACCTCAAGCCCTCAAGATAATGCACAATTTGATTAAACCAAGCCAAAATCGCTATAAAAATATGTTCCCAGAATTATGGATGAAAGCACATTTTTTTTTGTAGAAGGCAGGGAATTATATCACCATAACAATATTCCTTGTTTGATTTAGGAAACTGAATTACAGAGGCTGGGCTATATGGTCTTAGTTAATGCACTGCTCATCTCAGTTGGGTGAACAATGTCAGCTAGGTGGTAACTAAGAGGCTTCACTTGTCCTGCTCTTAAACCTTTGTGTAATCATAATAATAACAGAGCCATCAGGATACTCTAGAATAGTACTTACCTCCTCAAAATGGGTTACATAACCATGGCCCTGTCTCCACATTATCCCAGTCAAAATAAGAGTAAGGGAAATAATTTTCTTTTTACCTGTGATCTGTAAATATTTTTTACCTATGTATTTTATGTGCATATTTAATTCAGAGTTTTATCTGTGAGCTGGGCTGTGGAGAAAAGATTGTGTTTGACACATTCTCAGCTAAATAGAGATCCAGCAAACTATTTGTGTGTTGATCTCAACACCTGCAACTCTTTAGGGTTAGGCTACAGGTTTTTATTTCAGCAGTGAGGAGCAGTTAACCATGGATCCAACAGAGAGTAGGCTGCTATTTGGGGAGATGTTAAACCATTTGCTGACAGACTTGTGAAATAGTTTGGAAAAGGACTCAGGTCGTGCCTTAATTTTCAAGTTCTCATATATCCAGACAACATACATCATGTATAAGCATTACTTTTTATAGTAATCACATCCTTAAGAAGTCTGACAGACAAATTATATATTTGTCTGTCAGACAAATATAAGTGCGTTCATAAATACACATGCACACATGTGGGCTGAAGTCTATAGGCTATATTGAGACATTATACAGGGATAAGTGAAAAACCAGCAGAGAAACTTGTGGAAGGAGAACTGACAAGCTTTAGGGCGTGGATTGCCTTACCTCATTTCAACCATCTAAAACGTTGCCACCTGATCCAAGCTAGCTGACTGAGCCACCACTACAGTCAAAGGAAAAAGAAAGGAGCCAAGGGAGATGACATATTCTGTACTAGGACAAGTATCTAAGTGAGATAATGTGAAAGAATGAATGTGGATGACTAAGTGATAACAGCTACTCAATTTTGCCTGAATTCAGCCAGGGTGATTCCCACCGTTTTTGTTCACCTAATTGCTAGCACTGTTTATTATCTCGTTGCCATTGCCATATTTCCTGAACACATCATATATTTACTCATTTATTAAAACTTCCCTCGGAACTATTAACAGGTATTTATTAGGGTTTCACATATATAGTGTCACACTGGTCCTTACGCAGGGCATTCCCAGATGCTGAACTACTGAAAAATGTTTGCACTGCAACAGTGGATTAGGCTGGCAAGCAGGAAGATTTTTAATAATTTACCTAACATTGCCTCAGCAGGTCCATGTCTCATTGCACACACCTTTAGTCTCTCTACCAGAACACGTTGTTCTCAGTATGGATGAAGGCCTCCATCTTTCAGCTCCTGGAGCATTCTCCCTTTATCTTCCTGTCAGCTTGTCTCCCAAAGCATTTTGTAACAACTGACCTTCACTTTCCTAGAAATCAAAACAAATAAAGATATTTACTAACTGTTTTATCTTTTTGAAGACTATTTCTGTCAAATCAAAGTTCACACCTTGTCAAAACCAGAATTGCTGACAATAACAAACTGCAATACCGTCCTTCAACTTGTGTCTTGGGAATGCTGACAGGGATGGATTGTGCACTTTGTTTAGTTATTTATTTAATTTTGCTTATTTTGCACATAGCTTCCTATTAGATTAATCAGTATAATACTGCAGGGACTGCCTATAACTCACCATAGAAACACTGCAGAGGGATTTCAGTGACCAAGGCAACTTGATCAAATAATGCAATGTCCAATAAATTTTCCTCAGGTTTTTAAATTAATACATTAATACATCGTAATTTCATATCTATAATAACTTCCAATGTGTTTCTAAGTCACTCATAAAAACTGAACTTATAAAAATCCCATCCAACCCCCTCAAAAATCCAATTTTGCAAATCTTTCATTATTATAGATATTTATTAATATGGTAACCTGATAGACAAAATGCTGAGTGACTTCTATTACTTCTTATCCCCTCAAGTACTACTAATCCCCTCAAACACTGTTATAGTGTGTGTCCTACAAAAATCCCTTTTACATCTCACCAGGGGTCATAGCAGAGATTCAAAATTATGGGAAACTTCTTTACAAAATTAATCATAATCAGCAGTTTGATTTGACTTGCTAATTTAGGGTTTTATGTTAATTTAATTGCATATGAATGTTGTCATGTAATATTTTCATGGACTTTTTTAATAACCATGTGCCAGATGGTGTTTCCTTAAAACTACCCATTTTAAACCACTTACATTTAATCTTTTCAAAGGTAAATTTATTTATACCAATTCTTACCTTGAAAAATGGCTTGTAAAGTATATTAAAGTAGTAAACATAGACAAATTAGCAAAAAGCCATGAACAAGAGCTCTGTAAAAAGGCTCAGTATTTTACGTACTTTAAGACTTATTATTTTTAATGGAAGCCAGCAAAGGCTTTGATGTCTTGTTTGGTTTAACTGTAAGCTGTAACTTTCACATATGAATGGATTTTCATAGTACACGTTATTTTTCATCTCACTCTGCCCGATTTAATCTGTTTCAGACCAAAATGCACTCACCTAGTACAGAAGACAAGGACTAGTTTTCCCCTTATCTTGTAACAGTTCTTTTTGAAGGACAGCCAGTAACAAATGAACAAAAAAATTACAATCACGTCAAGAGTATGGGCTCAGAAAGAATACAGAAAACAACTCTGATAATGTTAATGTTACCCACAAGAAGTTTGCATCCTGAAGGCACTTAAATATCTGTTTAACTTTATGTATCAAATGAGTATTCTCACTGAGTTCTGAGAAATTACTCCTATGAATAAAATTAAACTGGTGCATAAATGTATAAAGAGGTCAAGGCACTAATTTCCTTTCTGTTACGGAAGATCTTAAATTCTTAAATGTCTTTCTGTGAACACATCCAGCTTTTTTGCATCCACTGTCATAGTTCTGCACTAAAAGCATCACAGGTTGTACTTGAAGGATAGAGGAAGGAAAAGGGTTTGTTCCCATTTTTATTATTGTTCCCTCCTCAGCTACTGTGGCAAAACAATTTAATGTCTTTTTGTCTATAGAATAAAGGCAGTTACTGTGACATCTTTTGAAACACTTAAAATCTATAGCTGAAAAAAGATAGGAGTATTCAATGTGGTATCATAAATACATTAGATGACTCAAGAATGAAATGGAATAAGGAGGAAAACTATTTAAAAAAATAAGCAATTACAATAACAAAATTAGGGAAGGAAAAGTAAAATAATGCAAGTTTGCTTCATTCAGTGTCTGGAGCGTCCCTCACTCATGAAATCAAACTTGCTTCAGATGATCATAACACAGAAGTACTACAGAGGATAAAGTGACACTTTTGTTGTCAGTGGTAGAGGTTTGCCAAAAACTGGCAAAAATAAAAAAGAGAAAGAACTCTTTATTCAAACTGAAAGGCAGTTCTCTCAGAGAAAGACTGCAAACATTCATTGCTCAAGCAACCTGGCTCATTGTGTGCTATCCCTAACCCTCTATAATCCCTGATTAGAGTTTTTTATACAGAGTAGTACATCACCCCAGTTGTCTGAGACCATGTCTGTAGCATGTTTTAAGACACTTCTAAAAGTCAATCCCATAAGATGTGCTCATTCTCTTCGGGCTTTCATGCTCACACCAGCATAACCCAGGCACATCCACTGGGCACAAAACACAAGGAGTCTTCAGACATCATAACCTCTCCAACAGGCTCTCACAGCGTGCCTGCCAAAACCTGTTCTGGGCTATAGCTGACTGATCTACCCTGTATCACTGCATAGGAGGCAGTATTCCATCTTGTTCCAGCATCTTTGAAGCAATTTGGCAACAGAGGAAGAAACCTCAGCTGGTGACTTTTGCCTGTCCCTTCCCACTGCCTTCCAAAGGCCTGTTGATGGTGATGCCTGAAACAGAAGATATGCTCGTACCTACAGGCTGCAGATTCATGTCACCTGAGCTCTTGAACAGAGCAGCTCAGCTCATGACTAGGACACATCAGTATGTCCTATGATTCCTTTCATTATCTCCTCCCAATCAAGACTAGGAAGCTGCTCAATCTACAAATATCCAGAGACACAGCACAGACCCTGCAGAGGGAAGAATAATGAGGAAGAAAGTCTTTTTTCTTTCATTTTGTGTGAATGAAGCGTGCATGTGCATGTGCCTCTAGATATGCAGGAAGCAAAAGATGAAAACTAAGACATTCCTTTGTGGTGTCCGTTTAGGGGACTATACTGTGTACATTTTATTTCTCATGGGACTTGAAATATAGTACAGGATAAAGTAACTTAGCTGCTTTCACTCATGGACCTATTAATAATAGAAGTGTTAGCAATTTTATGATAAATAAATGCATGAGATACATAAATAAGTTTTAAAATTATTTTCATTTTGATCCTATAAAAAAGGGTTGAAAATTTCTTACCCACTAAACTTCCCTCTGATCACCTTATTTGCACCAAGTAGAATTTTAAAGTTTTCTAATTAACATCCTGTGTCCAAAAATACAACAGGGAGAAAAATCTATATGAAGATTTAAAAAAATCTTGATAAGAGATGTTGCTTCTATATTAAAACTACAGAGGTAGTAGGACTTAAGTACAAAAGTTCAATTTCATAATTAATGCCAGTTGGTACCTCACAAGACACACCACCCACATCCTTGTTTCTAAGTGCTAATAGCAGTTACTCTATGAAAGCTAATTGCTCCAATGAGTTTTGCATAATAAAGATCAGATTGAAGAAAAATATGCTAATTCAGAAAGTGTAAAAAGTTAATTAATCAATAAACCATTCAGACTAATATTCATCATTGCATCACAAACTAAACTACCGAGAAATGAACTTACAGTGCAGTTTTTAATTTCTACCAGTTACATTTAAAATGTGAAGATTTTTACTAAATATAAATGTGTAGTTATTTGGCCAGACCTTTGCAGCCATTGCAGGTTATCCTGTGAGCATGTCTGTTTTGCTCTCAACTGGACACTTCCAAATCTGGCCATGTATGTGAGTGCAGAGTTTTATTATTTCTCATGAATTAAAATTTATTCCAGTATGGTAAAAATCACTTCTGCAGTACTACTTAAATTTTAACAAGACATGTCCCTGGCCCCGAAGGATTCATAGCTTAAAAACTTATCAAGACATGTTAGAAGACAGCAACTCAGGAAAGGAGAGACAGGCAGAAGAGCACTGCATTAATAAAGACAAGCAGACAGAGTGAACCCAGAATATCTTCAAAGCTTTCTCTGGACCACCACGACAAAAACCACACTGAGCCCTGCAAGTCCTTCTATGGCAACAGTCGAGAAGGTAGATATCAGAAGGCTTCCCATGAGATGGAATGTGGTTTCCTGACTTCAGGTATGCCACATGCCTCCTGAATTCAGCAGTGTTTGTATAGGCTCACCTTAAATCATAACACCCCCTTTTGTCAGTCATCCATACACAAGATTTTTGATAATTTTTGAACAGGGCTTCAATGGCAGACTGTATCTAGGCCAGACTGTATCTAGGCATGGAGGGTCCCAGAGCACAGGCTGGGGTTGCCTTGCCAAACCCGTGGCTGACACAAACTACCTACAGGGACTGGGTGATGGTTTGCAGCCACATACCACTGCCTTGCTGGATGAATGGGGTTGCAAGCACTGCAGCAACACAGAGAACTTACCCAAGCCTCATCACATCCCTGGGTTTCTGCCAGGCATGAGGCCTGCATACCTCCCCTTACCTGCATCTGTCTGCTCCCTGGAGGCAGGAGGAGTCAGAGCACACAGCCTGCCCTTGGACACTCGAACAGCATCTTGCAGGAGGGCATGGGACAATGACTCCACTGCTGAAGAGATGTCCTACTCCATCATGGTGTGGGGCCACTGGAAATATCAAGGTCCAGAGTGGAAAGAGAAGGTGGAAACAGGATGAGAGAAACTATGCTACTAAAAGGACGAGATATGGAAACAGATGTGAACATTTTTCTGGTTGCTTACTAGGACTTGGGAGGATTTTTCCTCTCACCCAGACTGGCAGGAGTGGATCCTGTATCAGGTCAGAAACCCTCCCAGACAGGTTCAAAGGTACTCTTTAAATATGTCTTGTAATGTATGGCAGGTCTCCAACAGAAATTTTATGAAAAATCTGATTTCCATTCAAATTAGAGACAGAAACAGATTTAGGGAATGGGATATGCAAAGAAACTGGGGAGCCAACCCCAGTCAGTGGGGTAAAGGCCAACTTTCAGCATGTGAATCACTTAACTTACTTCACAGATCTACAGCAAAATTAAATAAAAAATACTTTAGAAGCACCTGTCTCTACTTGTTGACCATACCAGGTGATTAAGCAGCCCAGACATAGATATCTATATTTAAGATCTCTTCCATCTGTCTATATTTTAACAATCTGTCCACAATTGGATGAACTCCAACCCATATCCCATCAATGGGCCAGTTTTCTGTGGAATGGGGTGGAGAAGGGGACTGAGAAACACCTCCATCTTGTAGAAACATTCAAAGATTGTGCCTTGTTCTTCACTGTTCTGTGTTTTCAGGTAAGTTAAGAAAGCTGTTGTTTAAATAAACAATATCCTTCACTTCTTATCTGTATTTCCACATAGCTGAAACAATACTGTGGGGGTAAAATTCAAAGAGAAATTAATAGAGTGTAAAATGAGAATATGGAAAATATTCTGATAGTATAAGTGCTTATGAGAAGTCAGTAACACAGGAGCAAGAGAAGTATAAAAAACACTGAGCAATGGAAATACATGGTTAAGAGAGAAAAATGAGTGCAAGAATCTATATAAGAAAAAAAGACTAGGCAAGGCTCAGTAAATGGGATGAAATTATTGTATTAAATATAATAAGAGAGAAGAAGCCAGAGCATGCATATAAAAGAAAGGAAGAGACAAGATTAGAACAGCTCCTTGTCAGTGTATTTGAATATCATACTTCAGCAGTGACATCATGAAACATTTCTCAGTTTCTTTCTCTCACAGGTTTAAAATGAATATAAAATAGAAATTTATCTAAGCATTTTACTGAAAACAGGATACTGATTTTTTTGATTACTTCCTTTTCGCATGGTGACCTACTTATTTTTAAAAGCCACATATGATACACAAAAACCAAAGCAGACAAAAAAATCTAGTACCAATAAACAAAAATAGTTTATAAAGAATAACATTATAAATACAATTTTTTTAATGGGTGAATTATATACACATATGGGACTCCTACTTTTGATATCAGTTTATAGTCTATGATCTCATGTTCTCATGAGACAGATACTCATAACCCAATTTCTTTCTGACACAGAAAGGAAGCAATCCTTTAATGCTCTTCCTTGCCTACATGTATTTATACATCATGTGCAGGTACTATATGTGTTCATATATATAGGAATGTTTTCTTCAATAAGCACAAGCACCCATGCGCTCATGAGTGCCTAAAATATGAACGGGTAAGAGCAAAAAAAAATTCAGGCAGATTCAAACATCTTATAGACTCTTTGAAGACATGCCTATATTAGGTGTGTATGCAGGCAGTTAATAAATAGGGTGTAGTTGCTAGTGAAAGAAGGTCTGGTATAGGTACAGGTATAAATAAAATATCTGAGATTACGCTAAACTGATGGGAGACCAGATAATCACTGTGATACATGGAAACTCAAAATTTCATGAGGAATCTAATATTAAATTTTACCATGATTAGCCATCATGTCACTGAGACCAAGTACATTTCGAAGCTGAATCACTCTGTGTGAAGTCAACATCCTCTAAATGAAATGTGCTGTTAGGACAGTTTGGAGGAACCTATACTGAGCCATTCACTCAGGATCTCTTGCAAGCAGACAAATGACTGTGCCATTTGTGACCTTCAGGGCCAGATTCCATACTGATTAATTCAGCATAGATCTGCTGACTTCAGTGACACTACTCAAATTTACTGTGATAACAGTTAGCAATGTTCATAGAGAACAGGAGTTTTCACAATACCAGTAAGTCATGCACCAGTAGTTTTTAGTTAGATCACTTGAATAAAAGGTCTAGGATTCACTGATTAAAAACAGTGAAATAACAGATTCATGCAATCACAGAATGTGTTAGTTTGGAAGGGACCTCCAAAGGTCATCTAGTCCAACCCCCCCACCATAAGCAGTGACATTTCCCACTAGATCAAGCTACTCAGAGCCTCATCAAGCCTGACCTTGACTGTCCCCAGGGATGGGGCCTCCACCACCTGTCTGGGCAACCTATTCCAGTGATCTATCACCCTCATATTGGAGAACTTTTTCCTAACGTCTAACCTAAATCTACCCTTTCCTAGCTCAAAGCCATTACCCCTCATCTTGTCAATACAAACCCTTGCAAATAGTCCCTCCCCTGCTTTCTTGGAGGCCCCTTTCAGGTACTGGAAGGTTGCTATAAGGTCTGTCTGGAAGGGAGGGAGGGACGGACGGACGGAGAAAGGGAGGAAGGCAGGCAGGCAGGCAGGCAGGAACGAAGAAAATAGTTCAGTGCAAGCAGACATTACTGGCAGGAGAAGATCAGGAACATCGTCAGAATTTATGAAGGAGAAATCCCTATAGCTCTTAGCAGTAGGTATATTTAAAAAAAAAAGAAAAAGTGAATCTGCTATATAGTGTACCTATATTCACGTTAATTCCCTTTATTGCCCATTTTTCATCCAGTGATTCAGTAGCTAGCTATATAAATTAGTGCATCTCCGTAGTTTCATTCCTCTCACACACCCAAACATAGTTTTCATCTTTAATATCCCCCGCCCCCCCAAAAAAACAACAATAAAGAAAACACCATGCTTTTCTTGTGTCTGACAGTTTGGGAACTCTTTTTTTGCACTCTCTCATAGTTTGGACAGAGTAGTCAGAATGTATGTCTCAGAATGATGACAGCCACCCGCAGCTCTCTACAGTAACACCCCACATTTTCACAGAGTATTCTGCCCTTTGGTAATATAAATGTGTTCCTCTCCTCTCACTCTTCAGTTTGAGCACGCAGTACATATCAAGAGCAGGAACCTATTCTCACATACATTTTACACTGGTCTGAGGCCATTGATAAGAACTGAAATCCTGCCAGGATATACTTCTCTGACTCAGGTTTTAAATTTCTTCAGAATATTATGTAAATTTTGAGCTATTTCTCAAAAATCCCATGCTTAAGAGAATTTCAGAAGACTACTACAATTACCTGCAAAATATATTTTGATGCCTCTAAAAAGATGCACTTTTTAAATTTTGAATGATACATTGACATCTCTTTCCACCAAGCAGTTAACCTGCACAGCACTTCCTTGTAGAACTGTGGACTATGAACCACTTAAGAGTCACCTGAGAAGTCCTACCCACTTCAGTAAGCAGTGTTTGACATTCATGCCTTCAGCTATTAGTGTGTTTTCCTTTTTTTCATATACTTTTATAATTTTTATAATATCACGTCACAAGTGTATATGACATTTACATAAACTTAGGAGCAATAATGAAACAATTTACTCTGAATATCCACCATGCAGCCAAGAAAGTGATTATCTTTTAAGTATCTTCTTCCAAAATCATAAAGTATGTCAGTCCAATCTATATGCATTTATTACCAGTTCTAGAATATTCCTTTACCTGAAGACAAATATGTTCAATCAAGTTTTAGACACCATACAATTTCAGAAAAGGACATAGCGCCTTCATTCTTTAAAATATTGGGTGAAATGCAGCTAATGCTAAGCATATGTTACCTAATGCTAAGAAACGTCTTTACCTCTCATCATTACATTTACAAAATCAATGGAATTCAGACAGAGAAAAAAGACCTGGAGAATTTCCTTCCTGGGTATCAACTTGATCTGAATCTTGACTATAACCTTAAAATTTTTAATGTGTGCATTCTTGTTAGGGAATTACAGTCACTCAGCCAATGTTTTCAAACCGAAGTACTCATGTCTTCACATTCTGGACATTGATGTCCAGTCCTTGACTCCAAATTCTGACTGATTACACAGTCTGCACCTCTTAAAATCTACCTGTCATTTTTTCAGTATTAAAACATCCCAAAAGAGTGAAGATGGAAACAGTTGCACAAAACTAAACTAAAGGTTCATCCAGCCCTGCATCCTGCTTCAGAAGTGACCGTATGTAAATACTGAAGGAGGAGTAAGAATAGAGCAAGGTTCTCCCCTAATACGTTCTCAACCTCCAATTATTTACAGGTCAGGGAAAATCCTGAAGTGGATATGATTTTGCACATTTATTGACTCAACCCTCACCACCACCATCACTGGATTTCTCTTGCAAACGCTTGTCCAGCCTCTCCCTGACTCTATGAAAATTTTTAATAATTTACAACATCCTTTGGCAGAGTTTCAAAGGTCAATTACCTGCTGCATGAAGAATCACCTCTTCTGTTTTGAGCATGGCCCCTTCCAGCTTTATTTGATGCCTGTTGTTCTTTTTGCTAGAAAAGACTGTGAAAAATCAATCCCTATCCAGTCTTTCCTTGCTGCTCACAAGTCTGTATTATCATAGTCTCATACCCTGTCCTTTTTTTGTCTTCCACAGTGAAGTTTCGTAGATGACTCAGCTAATCCTTGAACGTTTTTTCCTTGGAAATATTGGGTATTTTAGAAATTACTGTCTTTATACACACAGCATATTAATTTATTTTTATTAAATTGTATACATTTGGATCAAAGAAGCATGCAGTGGATGACTATGGCAATATTTCAGTTCCCATTCCTTAGCACGAAATTTGGAAGTATGAGCCACGATTAAGGTTTTCTTTGCAATAGGGTTCTCGGGAAGAGTTATGTGCCTCAGAAAGTCATCATGCGTAGTGAGAGGCAACCTTAAAGCCCCAGATAACTGAGAATATTGCTACAAACAATCTGCTTGAAGCCTCCCAAAAATTCCTTTGAAACTACCACTTCTTGATGCTCAGGATACACAGCTCAGAATCCTCTCCTGAAATAAGGTTCATGGAAACTTTCTTTAAGGAAATAGGCAGGCCATAATTTGTCAATGGCAATAATAGCAGCAATGGTGCCATCATCATACTCTTTGTACTTCTGCTCACTAGAATCAAAGACATAAGGGAATAATGAATCACTTGGGTTCTGGTCCTAATTTAGAAAATTCTTTCTGTATTTTGTGTCAAGTAGACACTGTGTACTGTGTCTCCCTGAATAAGGCCTAAGAGGAATTACAAAAATTGATGCTACTCTTGTTACCTCTAACCAAATCCTGTTGTCCTTTTTGCTGAGTGAACAAGGTATAAGAAGGAAAAACTCCATGTTTCAAACTCGTGAAAAAAGAAGTTGAATCCAGCCTCTTAAAACAGACATCACAGCTGGACTTGGTAGGGAACAAACAGCGTATTTTGTGCATTTTAAATACTAAACTCTTACTAACAGCAGAAAGCTAAGCTCTGGATAGGATTATCCGTCTTTCATTTTCACTAATGCAAGGAAAACCTCAACACAAGATACCATCTTTTAACACTTCCCTCCGTGATTAGTGAACTTAACAACACACAAAGTACATAAAATCACTCTTCTCAAGACTACATAAGCAAAATGAAGTACGTTAAAGATGGATTCAGCATTAATTCTAAATTTCTATCTTTTTAGTAGAGTGAGCCGAAACAGCACGGGCGTTTTTTATCAAAGTTCAATTTGATTAATGACTAGGCAATATTCTAGAGTAAATTAATGACATCAGAGATGAAAGGACATTAGTAAAACATTCGCTCTCCTCCCAGTATAAAGAGGATTTCACTACATTTAGATAATTAACATGAAAACAGTGTCCTTGTTTTTATTTTTATCTTCTCAGAAATATTCTCCAATTAATTTGCTAAAGATTAGCATATAGACCACGTGTAAGGATTGCAATGAGTTCTTAGCTTTAGAGTCATAGAGCAGAACAACTAGTTAGAATCTCACTGCCAGAGTATGTGCAACCATGAGCTAGTGACAAGTTCGTTTTCAAATGACAATCATTATACATGCAAGATATGAAGTACTGAAAATACATATTTCATAGGTTGAAAGACTAGGAAAAAATGTTCTGACCACCTACTAAACAAAAGCCAAAGAACACTAAGTTATCTACAAATGTTAGTGATAATACAAATACTTCTGGGTATCCATGAAAAATGCAACTGAAGAAGTACAAATTCAGGAAAGATGCCATAGAATGACATCTGTTCAAAATAAAGAACTGCAAATATTTATGTGAAATTAGAACTTAATAGCAAATTAAGGGAAACAGAAGGCTTTCCTACAGAAGAAATCTTTATATTATTGTAACGATGGAAGCGTGGTAGCATAGGAAAATTACTGGATAAATACTTAAATAAATAAATAACTGAATAAAACCCTACAGTGCTTTGTTGTAAACTACCTCTGAACAGTAGAAAAAGGCATTTTGCTTTGTATGTAGAAGATTCAATAAATTCCAGCATGAAAAATACCTGTAAGTGAAGGAGACTGTACTTGAGAACGGAAGCCCAGGGCAGAACATGTGCTAAAGAATGCAGGTCACAACTAAGGTACTAAGTGTGCAGTGTTGAAAAGGAAAAAAGCAGGAAGATGTACTACAACTGTACAATCATGGATCTTGAACGACGCAAATAGAAATAAATCAAATTTGTAAAGGGCAAAGCTTAAAGATATCATTTCTCAGAACAATAGCGAGTTACTCTGTGAAACGGCACATAATTGAGAGCCTATTCTGAGAAATGACTGTCACCTTGGAAGACATAAGATAGTCTTAAATCAACCACCTCAACCTGATAAACTGCAGACCCTTATTAAAGCAGTTTAGAGACACTTTTAAACTTAATCAGAATAAGCAGAAAGAAGTAAAGAATTAAGAACCTCCAGGCTAACGTAAAGTGATCCTAAAATAATGCATCTAGCAAGAGACAATATACAAAAAAATGTCCTAACACTAAACTTTAGACAGAGGTATTCAGTAAAATGCATGCTAGTCAAAGAATCCAACACTAGAATCAGAATTAAAGGCAGCGAGGTCCTTAAATGTGGCATTCATGTTTCTCCCAAAATCAACAGTATTTCCATTGATAAATGCACATTGTGGGGGGAGAGGAGATAAACAAGGAAGATAAACTGAAAACTAGTGGAGTGAAATGAAAGGATTTGAAACGCTACTTGAGCTAAGCAGGGAATTGTCAAAATCTGCACAGGCAGCTTTCATGAAATAAGGAAAATGATCGCAAGCCGTAATAGTAGAGGTAGGAAGGAAAACTGGATAGCAAAGGTAACTGCTGAAGAACAAATGGTTAAAAATATAAAGCCAAATCAAAAGAAACTCCTTAAAAGTAAGAAGTTTATGAGAGTCACTAGATCTTCTGGAAACTTCCGAGAATAAAGACAGCAATTAAGGAAGAGAAGGATGTTGCTAGGAAGATAGAAGATTTATTTGCATCAGTCTTCAGAATAGAGGATATAAGGGAGATATCTACTCTTGGGTAATAAAAATGAGGTACTATCAGATGAAGAGGTGCTGGAATAAATCAATCATTTAAAAAGCAGGAAGCTACTAGGACTGAAAATCCTGAACAAGAAATAGTTGAGGTATGCAATCTCTAATTGAAAAAACAGCTCCTATACTGGAAGGTTAGAGAGTAGCAAATGTTTCACATACATTACAAAAAGGCTTTAGGATGTTTCAGGGAATCAAAAATTCATAAATCTTACATTTGTACCTAGCAAATTAAAAATACAAAAATAAACACTTGGAAGACCATGAGATGATAGACCTGTGCAAAGACAGATGACACCTCATTCATCTGTTAGAATGTTTTCAATATATCAGTAAACTAGCTTAGTGGTCAAGGAGAACCAATTGAACCCACATGGAATACTGCAGCCAGTTCTGGTGTCCCCACCATAAAAGGGACATAGACCTGTTGGAACGAGTCCAGAGCACAAAGCTGATCCCGGGGCTGGAGCATCTCTGCTATGAGGACAGGCTGAGGGCACTGGGATTGTTCAGTCTGGTGAAGAGAAGACTCCAGGGGGACCTTGTAGCCGCCTTCCAGTACCAGATTAAAATTCATGAGGTTTCTGTCAGCCCATTTCTCCAGCCTGTTGAGGTGTCTCTTGATGACAGCAGAGTCCTCTGACATACCAGCCACTCCTCCCATTTTTGTGTCATCAGCAGATTTGCTGAGGGTGCACTCTGCTCCTGCATCCAGATCAGTAATGAAGTTTTGAACTGAAGTAGAGTAGGTTTAGACTAGATCTTAGGAAGTTCTTCAGTAGGAGGGTGGCGAAATTCTGGAATAGATTGTCCGGAGAGGTTGTGGATGCCCCCTCCCTGGTACAAGGCCAGGTTGGATGAAGCCTTGAGCAACCTAGTCTAGCTGAGAGGCATCCCTGCCCATGGCAGGGAGGTTGGATTAGATGATCTCTAGGGTCCCTTCCAACCTAAGCCATTCTATGGTTCTATGACATCATTTATTTAAATTTCCCAAAGGCCTTGGACAAATATTCTCACAGGAGACATAAAAAGAAGAGACAGCTAACTGAAGACCTCTGTTCAGTATAGTAGCCATCAGAAGAAGTAGGATGTTAAAATTAATCAAGAACAGGACTGAGGTGATAAAACAAATGTTGTATATATCAGTGCCAAAAACTCAAGCAAACTGTGTGCAGTAGTGGTTTCCACATCCTGGAAAGATATCAGAAAACTAGAAAGTGTTTAAGAGAAAAGCAAGAAGAATGATAGAAGTTCTTTAAAAAGCATAATTTTGTGGAAATAGACTGGAATAACTGGAATTCTCTTAAAAAGCAAAGTAAAAAAAGGGATGATAAAAAATATGTTATATAATTGCTAGAAGTAAGTCAGAATCTCATTTATCCCTGCTTTAATTCAAGAATATGGTGACACATAATTAAATCAAAAGGCAGCAAATTGAACAGAAGTGCTACAGATTAGTTTTCACATTGTATACATTTATGCTATGGGACTCATTATTTCATAATGTTGAGCTAGAAAAAAAAATGTAAGATTGAAAAGAACTAGGTTAACAAGATATGTATGGAGTTAAACTAGCTAAACAAGTATTTCAGGGAAATAAAAACCTATTTGGACACTTAAATAGATCTCTGAATACTGGAGACTAGGTGAGAATATATGAAGTCATATTGTCAAAAATAATCCTTTTCTGGGTTTTCTGTACCTCCCTTAGGAGTGTTCAAGGGTCACTGTCTGAGGCAGGATGCTGCACAGGCCTCAGGTGTGATTCAGCCCTCTTCTGCCCATGCTCCTGGTGTCACCTATTGCACGGCTTTCACTGTTCCTAGCCCAATATTTTTGATTGAATAATAACATCAAAATAGTTAAAGCCAGTAGCAGAATTTAAAAGTTCTTGTAAAAACTTTCACTGAAGAAGCCATACAAAGAATGAAAACAAACAAGTGATCAAATCACTGACCTTATCAATTTGAAAATTGTCAATCAACCAAAGATTTGCTTGAAATGTGGAAGGAGACATTGTTTTCTGATGAAGAAACAACTTCTCAAAAGAAAACTAACCCTTTACCTGAAATTTTTCAATTTTAAAATAGAACTTTTTAATCACCCCTACCCCTCAGTTATGCTATATATTCTTGAGCACCATCTACTGGTGCTGCATTATTAATTAACGATTTATGAAAATACAAATCACTTCTCTAATAAAATTCAAATATAATAATATAATCTTTCAAAAGATATTTAAAATTGAGAAGGCAGAATATAACCTATTATTTATTAAATTCATATTTCCTTTTGATGACAGAGATTAAATTAATACTGATGAAATTCACTTAGGATCTGAATGCAGCAGAGAAGTGCAACATTTCTTAACAGTGGTAACATACCAGACGAGAAAATGTATACAAGTCTATGAAATTATTTCTAGTTTATACTCTCTCTCAACCTGCTACAGCAACAAAAGATTTTTCTTCCTTTCATTTTTAGGTATTTATTTAATTTTATATTAGCTCTAATATGGCCAGCATCTCAAAGAATGTTTCTCTTGAACAGTCACACCAGCTTTGGATTTAAATTTTCCCCTGACTTTTAGCATAGAAATGCTGTTCTTACAGAAATTTGGTGTTACGGAGCAGAATCTGTGGTGCAGGCTAGAAAGTCTGTGCTTGCCAAAGGTGATTTTGAAGGGCCTTGCATGTCTGAGTGACATTGCATGTGGGTAACAGACCAGTGTCAATTCTACGTAAGATAAGAGCCTCAGTAAAAATACCAGTTGACTCCTATCTGTAAATTGACTCCATAACAACCATTTCCATTATCGCGCATAATAAGGTGACATATCTAAGTGTCTGTAACTTTGTAATCTGTTGAACATGATGAGAATAATAAAGAATCAAGTATGAAGGTCTTTGCTGAAAAAACTTTTTGTGATTTTTTTAATGTGCGCCTTCAGTGTTGGAGATAGATTGTCTTTTATTCGCTCAAAGGAGTGACACTGCAAGCTGAAAGTGACCTTGACTTGAAAAGAGTCCCTCTAAGGGTGACAGATGATTGAGAGAACTGATCATTCTCCAAGGCTGCTTGCTCTAAACTGTAGCCTCCATTTTAAAGTTTGCACCCAAAAAAAGTCAGCAAATTGTAATTCCAATTATAAATCTGTTGAATTTTGTGCAATGTTTACTAAAAACTGGACTAAAATAATCTGGCTGCTGTGAGCAAGATACCAAAGATCTCAAAATCCTATTGTAGTCTTGGGAAAAAAAAAAAAAAAAGGCAACAAAACAAACCCTTTAGTTTATTCCATCCAACGTATTAATAAATTGAGTAAGCCTCATTTTTCTCACTGATACAGAAATTGCTTTAAAATATTACTCTCCTCCCTCTTTCCTAGTTTGGATCTCACCCAACCTTGCTGAAACAATTGTGTTGAGTCTAGAAAGAAATACTATAAATTTAGCATTCACTATGCTGTGCCTATCCCTACCACACTACTACTGAGCAATATAACACTTCTTTCAGTGCCTTGATACTTTGTAGTACAGATGGCAGCACTTGTGCCATGCAGTTGACAGCCCTCCCACAAAACGGTGTGGGATTGTACTAATAACTTCTTCAGAGGTCTTAAATTGGATCTGCTCAGTATTTCCAAAGGATGTGTGCAGGTTCACTTCGCATCTGTCCTTCAGACTGTAGTTTAGCACATATAAAATACATAGCACATACACAATAGCATCATTCCAAACACAAATGATCTGTGTGTCCGATTTAAGCAAATATATTATTACATTTCTATTTATTTATATTTTGTAGATTTAAACACATCCTGACTCTCATTTCTAGACAATCAGAATTCCAGGGTTTTGTTGTATCAACTATAGCTGCATTACACCTAGCAAACAAATTGCTTCCAAAGCTGGCCTGGGCCCAAGTAGAAAGGCACCTACAAGTGGATCATGGATATTTGTGTACTTACAAATTGTATAAATTATTTTAGAGTTGGTTCTAGTAACTAAAACCTGCATTGCTCACATCTAATTGTGACAAATCTTGAGAGGAAATCTGTAGTGTGCTCTATGCTGCCATCCCACCCCTCTGTTCTTCAGCTCCCATAGTTAACCTGAGTACAAGCTGTGCAACTTCCATCCTCTCCCTCAGTCTGCAGACAAGATGCCAACGAGATTTCCCCTCCAGGTTCCTCTCCAGCATTGCCATGTCTTCACAAAATTGAAAAGTGGAAGTTAATTACTGGGTTGGGATACCTAGGAAATTGCTAACGACAATGATTTACCATACATTGTGTATTTATTGATTTCCATTTACCCTCACAATTAAAGGAGCTAAAACTTGCCAGTGACATGGGAAACAGGTGAAAGAGTTCATTCAGAATATTTTTTTCTGTGATTTACCTCTAAGGTATTCAGTTAATATAAAGAGGGTGACAATGGTGTTTAAAAGCTGCATTCTGTGTACACTTTTGATTTGTCCTGCTCATATTAGCCAGTCAATGACCTGAACCTCCCTGGAAGTATTTCAAGCAGCGTGATGATCGCCGACAGGTAACATGGAGCATCACTGAATGTGAGAGAATATTATTATCTTTAAACCAATAATGGCCCAGTTTTCATTGCATTGTATGTGCTGCGTGTAGGTCATTCACATCTCTCACATTTTACTCGGTTTGACCTGACTTTTTTTGTTTTATTGTGACAACAGGGGCATAAAGTATTTATATTTGTAAAAGCTCGCAGGGATGCGGTTTACAGCTTGTACCTATGGAAAACACAACAAAAAGCTATAACCATGATTTCATTTACTTTGGTCAGAAGTGGTTTGTGACCAGTAATACCTCTGATCAGAATTTGTGCAGCATGTAATTGTAATCATAAAAGCTCTGTATTACTGGAATTCAAACCTTGCAGGGGCTAAGGCAGGGGTGTAGGGCAGAAAACTGTTTGCTTTGAGGACTGATTGGTTTGGACGCTGTCCAGAAGTTTAAACTTTCCTTTAATCGGGGTGGGTGGGAGGGCACGTTCGAAACCACTCAGTCATGTTTCACGTGAACTCGGGAAACGCAGAGGGGCTGTAGCGGGGAGCCAGATCACACAGCCTCGGCAAGGCTTTGTTCTCCTTGCTGAATGGCAGCGGTGGGAGCGCGCAGCAGCCAGGCTGAGAGCTCGTGACTGACAGCAGTATTTATTAAAATGTCATCTCCTAATTTTCACGCCAGATATCTGCTG
>NW_008613102.1:0-5609 GCF_000691845.1 Merops nubicus | reverse complement strand
AAAGGGTTCTATGATTCTAAATTACCCTGCCTTAATGACAATTGTCTCACCAGAGCTGTTGCCATACAGCCACAATCTCTTATCTTTCTCCTGAAAAGCTGTAGACATCCAAAAGGCTTCCAATGTTCTTAAACTCCAAGTTGTGCTTAAAAAATTGCCCACTGTGAAACTGTGCCAAGGTTTATGCTCGCGGGGTCTCTGTAAGGATGTGTTAGGGCCATTACTCCTCCCTATCCCTAGACCTGTTTAGATTACAGCAGAAATGACTGTAGGATACTCTGGGGCCACTCAGGAAAACCCTGAGCCAAATTTTAAACCCAAGGTGTCACAGTATTAAAGTGAAAATAAACAGATAAAAGATGAGACTACTTGCGAGGGAAGAAGAGATATTTGTACACATCACTTAGTCTGGCTGTTACCACTACTAGTTTAGATCAATAAAATCTATTCTCTTATTGCATCTCTGGCTAGCCTTACATCTTCCCTTTCCAGAGAGAGAAAAAAGTGCCATCTGTTATACTGCATGTCAGCTCTCTATCAGTCCCTATGGTTTCCTTGCCTTGTAGGTCTCTGAAGAGAGACGATTACATACTTTGGTTACTCTAGTACTCTAGTCAGCACTTTCCTGTGACGTTGCCTGGGAACTCTGCAGCCATCTCTTTCTGCCTCTTTCTGGAGAAAGCTGAAGATGTCTTTTTTTTCTACAGGCTAGCCCTTGCAGAGCCACAACCTTCCAGAAAATATGTGTATCTTCACTAGAGATGACAATTACAGTCTCTGTGCTCTGTCATTATGCTCACAGACATTGTCTTGTGGCTAGGAAGGCATTGACTCATGTGATCCTCTATCAGAATACACATTTTACATTTGCTGTTTCACACCAATTCACACTTGCTCTGGTTTCAGCACAGTATGCTAGGTCCAGAGGCAATCCAACTTCCAGTCTCTACTTCTGGCTCCTTCTCTTACCTAATACTGCTTTTGGTGCTTGCCTAATCATGATATCTAAGCCAATTTATTAATCTGTCAGGGTGTTATCTATGTTTTTCTTTTTTAGTTTAATTTTCCAATCAGAAGAATGCCAGATCGGGTACCACAGCAGAGGCAGGAGTGCAGGCCAGTGAAGAGCAGGGAAGGGAAGGAGGATTAGAAAAGAGATGGGAAATAGGAACAAGATCCCCCTCTTTTGATTGTGGGTAATTGTTTTTTCAGTATTTTATGTATTAAGCTGTGTTGTGAAATAACATTTCTAGGTTCAAGGGAAGACAGCTACTCCTTGCCTGTGACGTTATTTTCTATTTCTAAGGATCCTTTTGGAAATTTCAACACCTTTTTTTTCCTAATACTAAAAGCCTTTGTGAGTCTTAGTTTCTACATAATATGCCTAAATCACACATTTTTTCAGAATATGTAATCTAGTGGAAAGCTAATTTTAACCCTTTACTTGTTAGTATTATAGCAAGGATATTCTATCTGACAAATACAAATCTTATGACATTGCATATCTGAGAGTCATTTTCTGTGATAATGACGTTCCTTAATGGTGAAAATAAGAAGGTAAAAACTATGCAATTTTTTTCTCCAGTGTATATAAACAAATGAGTGCCAGACCTGGAGAGAAAAAAGACAGTTTCATTAAATGTACCTATCTGCATAATACTGGACAAGTAATTTTTTGCTATTTTATTTGTGTTCTTTAGCTCATTCATGTGTTTATTTTAGCTTGTAGTTCTCTGTAGGGCACTTTTCACCTTCAGGAATTTCTTCCTTTCTATGTCTTCATTTCTTTAGTTTTAAATTCTATTTTTCTACATTTTTCTTTTCATTCTCATGGTCTCCTCTCATCTATATATGGCATTTCTTTTAGGGACTCCTGAGAGGTAAATACACCTTACCTCACTGCAATATCTGCAATACAGACATTTTCATCTAATCCAGTCTTCCAGAATCCATTTATAGTTAATGAAGAGAAACAGGCATATCCTTTAATATTACCTCAGCCATTATTATAACTGCAGTGCCAATACCCATGTCACAGGATTTCAGTTGTTTCCCTTTGTATCCCAGCTAATAATATATCAATCAGGTACTCTTACAAATAGTTTTCTGCTGCAAATTCGTCCATTAGGGTTTTGTTGTTTCTTCAGCTCTGTCCAGACTTTGGACAGATAAATACCTAGTATATGTGTTTTTTTCCATGCCTTCTAGTCTCTCAGATATTGCTTCCTTTTGTATTTTTCTCCTTTTTTTGGTAGACTATTCCTATGATTTTGTTCTTCGGTAACACAGCTGTGTTGCACAATCTGGTCTGCCACTGCACTATATTCTGGCAAAATCTCATGGGTTTTTTTCACCTTCCAATTCATTTTTTTCTAACAATAATTTTTCAGTTGCTGATTTTCATCATACCTAATGTCACATTACACAAGACTCTACAGAACAGACAGAACTCTTTTTTGAACCTCTTCTGGTTTTGCAATTGAAAAAGTTTTGTTCTTGATATCAAGTGTTCTTGTATCTGTATTAGCATTAGATCTCTGAAATATCTTCCTTTCAATGGATGATAAACAAAGATGAGGTGGACAGAGGCAGGGAGAATGAGTTCTGTGTTGCTTAACACCTACTAGCTGAAGTTGCAGCTGTTTCAGTGCAATATGTTCCATTTCCCTCAGGGAAACTACTTAGCATGACTTTACCATTGTCCTCGTTTGAGTTAGAACAGAACTAATTCTGTTCAGTTATTTTACTTTTCACCTCAGTCTCTTCTAATTAACTGCATTTTCTGAGCTTAGTCATAATGGCACATTTTGCAGACAGTGTCTGCTTCTAGAAGTGATAGTGCTTGAAATTTATAGTTACTACCAAGGATCGGTGTGCAGAAAGGCTCTTGCTTATACTTGCTCCTATAGAGACCAAGGTCACTGCTAAATCTCATGTACCTCATTGGGGGAGCAGAAAGCAAAAGGCCACACCTGTGGGGAGGAGTGGACAGGACAGGTGACCCTAAACTGACCAACAAGGTATTCTGTCACATATACATTTTATTCAGGAGGACTCTGTCTAGTCTGGCTTCAATCTCAATCCATACATTCCTGAATCCAGTTCCTGAATCCAGCTCTTGAACTCAGTTCCCATCTGCCACTGAGTCTAGTCTGGGACTTCCTTGGTACCTGACCACACCATCAGTGATGATGATGACATCGGGGGTGTGGGTGTCAATATTGGGTTTGTATATATTTGTAGATATTTAATTTTATTGTCATTATTTATATTAAAGATGATGTGAGTTGTTTTTTCTTCCTAATCCATAAGTCTCTCTCCCTTGTTCCCTTTCTATTCCCTTTTGGGAAAGGAGAGGGTTTAATAGAGACTGTCTGTCATCCATCTATTTGCCCGCTCAGCCCTAACAACCATAGGGGCATTTCTTACACCACTTTGGCTACTGTGTCAAATGAGAAATAAAAACATACAAACTCTGTCACTTCTCCAATCAGATGTTCAAATTGCAACGGTGTTGAAGAGGTTACCTGAGCCAGAATTCAGCCAGTCAGCTTCCTGGAGATACTGCCTGCCTGCCTGCTGCCCTGTGTCTCATGACTTCAGCCCTATCCCAAACCACTATGTTGTGAACATAGCGTATGTACATCATCAAAAGCTCACAGTTTGGGGAGATAATAAAAATTTTAGACTGCTGGCCAGAATGTTCCCCAGGGGAGTCACTGCCTCTTTTGCAGTGAAACAAAAAACCACTCCCTGCCTCTTATCAGAGTGTGTGTGGGAAGGGGAGGGAATACAATGGTTTCACCCCCACCCGGGGTCCTCCCAGTTGCTGGAAGGTCACGCCCCCATTCCAAGCCTCAAACCACAACAGTCTGCCATCTAACAACACACATTAACCTCTCCTACCCAGTCCTCACTACTCTCTTTGATCATTCAGCAGTTTTTAGTTTTGGGGTGGCATGAGAAAGATGTGGCCCTTCAGAAAGTCCATTTAGAGACAGTGTATCATAGCATGCAATAAATTAAATATGTTCTCTCATTTTTGTCCTTTCTGTGCTACAGTGTCCCTGCTTGCAGTGCTGTCCTTGAAATGTAATGTGAAATTAGCTCTTGATAGTGCAGCATGGCAGAAATCAATAACAGAATTATGCCAGCACATAGGACAAGCTGCTAAACTCTGGCAGCCCCGGCAGCACCTCAATGCATGTCATGATGAGCGCTGAGCTCTGGAAAAGAGAGGTGTCTCTCTTGTTAACTGCTGTGGTTCTGGCTGATGTGTTCCCAGAATAGCTGAGATATTGGAAATGTACTGAAATACATCACCTGGTGATTTCTAGCTTTTATAAGTACATTTCCTGACTATGTAAGCAGACTTTAACTCACTGAGAATACAACCCTCTGCTTTATTACTGAAATGAAAATGATCAGATAAAAGCTTCTAGAGAAATATTTTGGCGTATGTTTGTGTGTTCCTTCAAGGAAGCAGAATAATCTGTCACAGTAGATGAAACTTCAATTAGACTTGATGGCTTTCACATCAATTTACTAAGTGATCTGACTACTCTAAAGTCTTCTAAAGACTCAGAAGTCTTCTCACTGTGATACTTAATGACTTGCCCTGTAAAGAATGAAATACTGTCTAAAAATATATGATTAGGACTTCTGGTTCTTTCTAGCTTCATAATCCTCAAGACACATGAATAAAAATTAATTTTAGTGATACAGGTGATAGAAAATAATAATGAAATTATTGGATACTTCTGGTTACTGTAGCTACAGGAGATAGAAAACTTAGTAGAACAAGTTGTTTTTAGGGGAATTCATTCTATAAAAAGAAATAAATGTTTTAATTGTAATGCAGTGGGCAAAATTCTATCCTGGCAAGAATCCTTTGAGACAGACCCTTGAGCTTTCTCCAATAATTTAGTGCCATAAAAAATGCACAAATCATTTTAACATACCTAGGAGAATTTCAAACTACTGCAGAGATCACAACAGCAGGTTACAAATCTTTTACCAAAATGTTAATTCACTGGAAAATAATAAAAATAAAAAACTGAAGCCTAAACTGTGGGAGCAAAGGAGTTCCATTCGAAAAATTACTTGTGTATATTAGGTTACCTGAGTATAGGTGTTGCACAACTTTGATAATGTTTATTTCTTGAGCTAGTCTTGTCTTCAAGGAGAAGAAATCAGGCACTTGCATTTTCTTCATTTCTGGTTTCTTAAAGGATTCCAGTTTAATATTCAGAGCATATGCATCTGAGAACTATGTTCAGAAAGTAGTAAAAATAAAACCCAAGGGTGCTTGCAAGAGCCTTACTGATAACATGTTAAACAGCCATGGTAGGAAGACAAGAAGGAGAGGATTTCTCCTGTTCCTCTGTCTCTTATTACCCTCCGTTCCTACATGCAGTTCCGTGTCATCCCTTTGGCTGATTTTGCATAGCCCTGACTTGTCATTCAGCTTCTAGAGGAAAACACAAGTGCTGCGGTTTGGGGTCAGGGCAGCCCCTAGAACCATAATAGATGCTCTCGGTTAGCCCCCTCCCCCCACCCCCAAAAAGGAAAGAGAAAGAGAATAAGGGAAAGGAAAGGAAAGGAAAGGA
>NW_008613101.1:8507-18771 GCF_000691845.1 Merops nubicus | reverse complement strand
GCGTGGGGCCTAGGGATCCTCAAAAAACCCATGGGAAGTGCCAGGCGGGGGTGCTGTGTCCCTGGGGATGCCACGGGTGGCCGGCAGGGGACTGTGGGACAGCAGTCCTGGCACTGAGCCTCTGCAGATGCCTGCAGGTCTGAAGGAAGACTCGTTCAACGTGCTGGACCTGGCAGAATACACCAAGAACCGGCCCTGGTGGCGCAAGGTCTTTGC
This sequence comes from Merops nubicus, assembly GCF_000691845.1. Classification (NCBI taxonomy): domain Eukaryota; kingdom Metazoa; phylum Chordata; class Aves; order Coraciiformes; family Meropidae; genus Merops; species Merops nubicus. The sequence continues at coordinate 18,555 of NW_008613101.1, read as the reverse complement.
CCCCAGCTCGGGGTCGAGTGCTGAGAAATACAATGTGGCCACGCAGCTGATAATTGGAGGGGTCACAGGATGGTAAGATGTGCTGGGACTGCCATTGCTGCCCATGGCAGGTGCCTGCAATTGCTAGCTGGGCTTTTGGGAGCGTGCTGATGGGTGCGTCACGGGCATCTGGCAGTCTTTCAGAGAAGGCAGGTGTCCAGCTCACTCAGCCCACTGGCATGCTCTGCTGGGCTGTGGGAGGTCTTAAAAGCTGTCTCTAACATGGAGCTGAAGAACCGAAACTATCCCCTATGGAAGACAATGACATCAAGCTTTAATTTTTGAACTGAGATAGTTCTCTTTAATTTCTGGCATAAAGTGGTGGCGTTGAATTTAGCACAGGCCAGTATGAGGCTCTTGGAACAAGGATGCCTTGTTTCCTGAAGGGGGGTGTGCATCAGGCAGCTGCACAAAACCCTCCTCTTGTGCCTGTGGGCATGGTTCCTGGGATTTCATGTTGCTTGTAGCAAGTGCTGGGGGCTTGTGGTTCTATTTGCAACTTCATTCCCACAGCAGCATTGTTTGAGTTGAAAATGGTGTTGTCACACTGCTTTGCTTCTTGCCATGCCTCTTCTTCACATGGCACAGGAGTAACCACTAAAACTGTGACTGTTCCCCATTTTATGACAGAAGTGTGAGCTGGCCGCCTCTCCTGTATCTTCACTAGGTGTATGTACTCAGAAATGGGTGGGAGCAGGCTGCTGTTATTTTGCACTGTTGATAAGGAAACTGATCAAAGTGTAGTCTGTTTTTTGTGTTACGATCCACTTGCCCTTTGCTGCATGGCTGAGGAATGGTGTGGCTCTTCCTTGAGCTCAGGCTGCAGTGATGTCTTCCATGCTGAGAGCACGTGACACAATTTGGAGATCAGTATACCTTTAGACCGCTGCTGTCTGCTTGTTTCATCATTTTCCTCTTCTGAGAAATTAAAAAGGAAAAAAAAACCTATTTTTTGGGCAACAAAAAGCTTGTCTTGTGATCCTCCCATGCTCTATCACAGCAGCAGCAGATATGCTACATAATTTCCCTTCAGAGGTGATACCATTTTAAAAAAGCTAAAGTCGCTTTTGGGAGGAGTTTGACACTGAAGAGATAAGAATCAAAACTGCAAAAGGCTGACATGTGATAGTGAGAGTAAAAACCTGTAAAGCATCACTTTTGGCTGGGTGCAAATTGTTTTCTCTCTGGTTGCTCTTGGGTTTCTTCTGCCGTTTTTCAGGCTGTCTCCAAGTCTTGGGTAATTACTGCCAAAGGCAGCCTTGCCTCTGGGAAGCGTGCTGGGGACTGTGTGTTTGGCATCTCCTTCTCCTGACTGGATTCTGGTTGATTTGTAGGTGTACTGGATTCATCTTCCAGAAGGTTGGAAAGCTGGCAGCGACAGCTGTGGGAGGTGGCTTTTTCCTGCTTCAGGTGTGTATGAACAGTGGTCGAGCTTTCCAAGAACTGGTGGGGGTGAAAGGCTGTCTAGTGATCGTTATCTTTTGGGATGTGTGGGGGCAGTTCCCTGCTCTGCCCGGAGCTCAGCATGGCTCTGGATGTCCCAGGTGTGTGTTCCCTGTGGTATATAGGTGCAGCAGCAAAGCAGGATCAGCATATATGAACTTAAGGATTACCAAAAGGTCCTATGGACTTAGGGCCCACAAAGGCATGTGGGAGCTGTTACTGCAGGGGCATCTGAGCAAAGCAGGGAGCAGCCTTCGTGTGTGGCAAACTACACTGCTGCAGGACTGTCTGGTCAGAACTGGTACTGTGCTTAGTCCTGTGCCTGTGGAGATGGTGTCCCTGGAGGAACAGCCCTGGATGTCAACAGAGATTTGTCTATGTCTGTGATATGCTTCTTGTCAGTCTGGCTGCTTGAGGAGTCAGGCCAGCACAGATGGGGCACTCTGTAAAGCGTTGGGGAAGAGGAGAGAAACAGAGATCTCTTCCTGTCCTCAGCCACTTCTGGTTTCCAAGAGCCCTGGCACTGAGGGGAGCTGCTTGGATGTGGACATCTAGCTCATAGATCCTGCAGCAGAAAGGACAGCTCTCAGGCCTCACTCAGCAGACTTGTTTGTTTGCTTCTCAGGCACCATCCTGTGTGTGACTAGTTCTTCTCACTCTTCTGGCTTTGCTTGTTCTGCTAAAAGCCAAAAGCTTGCTCTGAGCAGGAAGAGTTCCACTATGAAATCATCCTGACCAAATGAAATGGAGATGAATAGGTGTGTCCACCCACAGCAGCAGGAAAACCACAGAGAGTCTCAACAATATGTGTGGCAGTTGTGTGGGGCAGATGATGCCAGCTTTGCATTAGATAGTAGAGGGCAAAACAGGAGAAGCTCCGTGTGCTCTGCTGGCAGGAGATAACTGTGGGAGCCAGATGTTGCAGGACAGTTCATACAGCTACAGGGATGGTCCTTGGTCTGTTTTTTAAGCTAGTGTGCTCATCCTCTCAGCCCACTGGACCAGTGTGTGGGAGATGGCTGTGATCAAGGAAGGTGGGTGGGCAAAGGGGATCTGTTTAGCCATGGTCATGCAGGACGTTACTCCAGGAACTTTCTTTCCACCACTCCAAACTCTAGATTGCAAATCACACCGGATACATCAAGGTGGACTGGAAGCTGGTGGAACGGGACGTGAACAAAGCCAAGCAGCAGCTGAAATTTCACAGCAGTGGTAACAAAATGTCTCCAGAAGTGAAAAGCAGAGTGGATGAGGTGAGACAACTCTCTTACGGCGTGTGCAGTTGCTTAGCTGGAGGGACAGCAGAAAATGGGATTGACTCCTGGGCTCTTACAGATCTTCCACTGTGCAAAATAGAAGGAGGGAATGCTTGTGTGACAGCAAAATTATCATGGCAAAGGCTGTGGATGTTGTCTACCTAGAATTTAGTAAAGCCTTTGACACCATTTCTTATGCCATTCTCCTGGAGAAGTTGGCTGCTCATGGCTTGGGTGGGTGTACTATTTGCTGGGTAAAAAACTGTCTGGATGGTCAGGCCCAAAGAGTGATGATGAATGGAGATAAATCTAGTTGGTGGCCAATCACAAGTGATGCTCCCCTGGGCTCAGTGTCTGAGACAGTTATGCTTAATGTCTTTATCAGTCATCTGGATGAGGGGATGGAGTGCACCCTCAATAAGTTTGTGGACAACGCAAAGCTGGGTGGGAGCATAGATAAGCTTGAGGGTAGAGGAGCTTTACAGAGGGATCTGGACAGGCTGGATCAATGGGCCGAGGCCAGTGCTATGAAATTCAACAAGGCCAAGTGCTGGGTCCTGCACTTGGGTCACAACAACCCCAGGCAAAGCTACAGACTTGGGGAGGAGTGGCTGGAAAGCTGCCTGGCAGGAAAGGACACAGGGCTGTTTGTCAACAGCCACCTGAGCCAACAGCCATGTTGTGTGTGCCCAGGGGGCGAAGAAGGCCAACAGCATCCTGGCTTGTAAAAGAAATAATGTGGCCAGCAGGACTAGGGAAGTGATCATCCCCCAGTACTCAGCACTGGTGAGGCCACAGCTGTAATAGTGTGTTTAGTTTTGGGCCCCTCACTACAAGAAAGACACTGAGATGCTGGAGTGGGCCCAAAGAAGGGCAACAAAGCTGGTGAAGGCTCTAGAGAGCAAGTCTTATGAGGAGCAGCTGAGGGAACTGAGGTTGTTCAGTCTGGAGAAAAGGAGGCTTGGAGACCTCATTGCTGTCTACAACTGCCTGAAAGGAGGTTGTAGCACGGTGGGTGTTGGTCTCTTCTCCCAAGTAACAAGCAATAGGACAAGGGGAAATGGCCTCAAGTTGTGCCAGGGAAGGTTTGGGCTGGGTATTAGGAAACATTTCTTCACTGAATGGGTTGTAAAGCACTGGAACAGGCTGCCCAGGGAAGCTGTTGAATCACTGTCTCTGGAGGTATTTAAAAGACAAGTAGATGTGGTGCTTAGGGACATGGTTTACTCAAGAGTTGGACTTGATCGTCTTAAAAAGGTCTTTTCCAACCTTAAAAATTCTACTATGATTCTGTTGTTCTACGTATGTGTATTTGAGACAGACAGGGTGGTTTCTAGGCATGACACCACATCACTGTGAGTTGCTGTGAATCCCTTGGGTTTCTCCTGGGGCTGTGGGCAGAAGTGTCTCTTCAGTCTGACAAGGAAAGCTAAGCAGGTCTGGCAGCAGAGTGGTGTAGTTGCCTGGGCTCTGCGGTGCCCTGGTCTGGCAGGCAGAGGCAGCAGCCCCCTCTGTGAGACAGACGGGTGTCTGTCAGAGCCCTGGGGCTGTGGGCTCAGGCTGCAGCTCTGGGAGGATCCGGGCTGTGCTGGGGCTGTGGGATTGGGAAGCAGAGGCCGTTACATAGGAGACTTTCCCACACCCCAGCAGGGGCCTCTGCGAGCACCGCGCACCTTGGGGAGCAGCCTGAGCGGTGTCTTCATGTGGGGAGGGTGCCTGAGCAGCCTGCTGTGGTTGAACACTGTTGGCTCTTCTCTCCCCTGCTTAGGTGATCATATTTCTGAAGAAGAATGTTATCCTGACTGGAGGGTTTGCTGGAGGATTCCTGCTTGGAATGGCATCCTAGAAACTGCACTCGACTCTCTCTTCATGCCCAGCCTCCTCTGCCCACCTCTACTGTTGTTCTCTCTCACTTAGAAGTGAAAGGATGTTGCTGACAGGCTCAGTCCATTCTTCTCACAGGTTCCAGCCGTTATTTCTCACAACACTGCTTCCAATTTCCAACTTTTTATTCTGTTTGAGCTGTTAGGGTGTTGGGAATCTATCTGAAAGCTTATTACTCCTGATGTGTCATTGCAATTCCTTGCCCTACCAAATATGCCCAGACCCAAATTTTCTGAGTTACAGCCTCATAAACATGTAGTGGTGGAAAAATCTCTTAAATCTGCTTCTTCCAAGGTGCTCAAGGCTGTCACGTGTCTGCCAGTATATGTGTACAACAGCTGTCCACTGCTATTTAGCTTGCACTTTTTCTGCCCTGGCACTTGGAAAGCCTGTGCTTTGCTCTGCACAGAGATGGTGTGTGCAATCCAAAATGTGCTTGGCTGTTCTGGGGTGGGTGCATAAGTATCAATGGGCAGCCTGGGCTCTGTCTAGAGTGGGTGAATAAGGAGCAAGTTGATGCTACATGTGGTGCTGGAAGTTCTCCTGCCCTCACCCCTGCTATTGCACTGCACATAGATGGCCATTTGGCTTCTTCTCTGATGTTATTTTTACCCCTTACTGGCATTTCAGCACTGCTGATGGAAACTGAGCACCATGGGTGACTCTGCAGGCCCTTTCCTGGTCATGTGTTCTCCAAGTCACCAGGCTTGCTGGGCTGGGGAAGGCCTGGCTGGCTGTGCACCCCTGAAGCACGCTGAGGTGCTCTCTTGTGGTGGGTGGGCTCCAGTGTGCTGGGCCTGGCTGTGTCAGGCATTTCAGCCATGCACTTACTGTAAATCACCTTGGGCCTCAGACTGGTGTTTCTAGGTGTGCTGTGACCTCTGGCCACTTTGGTGTTGGTGATACTGTTAGAGCTGTACCCATGTGGGACAGGATTGTAGGCAGGAAATGTATCCCTGTTTGGGATGCGTTGTACTGATCTGGGGTCCCTGTTGCCAGCTCTACTGGAGTGGTGGCAGGAGAGGATGTGAAATCTGGAGTGCTGTCCTTTACCTGCTTCTGCTGAGCACAAACTCCACCTCCCCAGTCTCTGCAAGCAACTGAAATGACAAAACTGGTGGTAAAACCAGGTTGTGGGCTTGTGGAAGGGGCTCATTTCCATACTTTCTGTCTTGCTTACGTTCCTTCCTTGTTTGCATTTACCATTTCCACAAAAAAGAAGAGCTGTGTACTTAATTCCATTAGCTGCAGCCCTTCTCCTGCCAGTGATGGGGCAGCCCAGATGCAGAGCTCAGCTTTTTCTGGACAGTCTGCCCTGGGGCAGGTGTGTGCAGGTCAGAACTCTAACTGACAACAGACTATAATAAACAAATGCCTTGGAGGTTGTGCTGGCTGTGCTGTGCTGCTGCTATTGCTTTCCAGAGTGCAGGGACTTGCATGATGGCACGGTGATGTCCTCCAGCAGGCACGTATAGGAGTTCTTGCCAAGGATGTTTTTGTTTGGGGTTTGTTGTTTTTTTATGTGAAAGCCCATTCTTCCATGGGAAACATGCCAGGGAGAGATGACACAGTGGTGATGGGGATGCAGCACCTGGCTCTGTGGCTGCACCCCATCTCAGTGCAATGTAATGCCTTTCTGATCATCCACCACTGCTTCCATGTATGGCTAGAAGTGGAGGCCTTCCCCCAGGAGCTGATGGAAGAGTTGGAATGGTGGGTGCTTCCACCAGAGGCTTTGGGGTGAGCACTTGCAGCTAATTTTGCTTCAGCTCTGTTGATTGAAGTGTCAGTGTAGCAGCACATTGACTTAGCTGAGGCTTTCTCACCTTCAGGATCTCAGAAGAGGCTGCAGGTAATCAAGAAATAGAGATTGGTACCTTTGGTTCTGTCCTGCCATACATGGACAGAATGAAGGGGCAGCTGCGTTCACATCCTTTCAATGATGATCTTAAAAGCCATCCAGGACTGCAGGAGTGATGTGCTGCAGCAAATAAGTCTTCAGTAAACTGGTGTTTGACAGGGGAGTGACAGGTGATGGTGGTTTTAGTTTGGCTGGTGTTTGTTTTTTTTGTAGGAACCCCGCAGGGCTGGATGTGCATGAATTTATATATTTGTATTGCAGGGCTATCTCTTGTTCCTGTAGGAAGACAGCATCACTGCCCCTCTGCCTGGTGTGCTTCATAACACTCCTTTTGAGACGTACTAATCTCCACAAAGCTTTCTCCAACAGTAAAGCTCAAAGAAAATCATTAACAGACCTTAGGGGTGTTTTTCAGGCTCAAACACTGACTGTTTCTGCCTGGCCCCAGGGATGGGGGTACTGGGTTCTGCTCTGCAAGGTCACGACTTGCTGCTATGGAGAGGAATGGCCCAGAGAGGGAGCTAAAACGCCTCAATTGCTGCTGGACAAGGCAACGAGTAACAAATTCACATTGTTTGATGTGAGTGCAGGCAGGGAATGGACAAGGACATCAGGACCTGGCAGATCTTTCTGTTGTGCCAGTGTCAGGCTCATGGCTGGCACTGTTTCATGCTGTGGGCCCATACTGGAAACTGATGCTGAATCCACCTCTGTGGAGATGCTTTTTCATTGTTGCAAGTGCCACCATGTGGTGTTCCACCCTGCTCCCTTTGGTCTTGTTTCAACAACAACTGGCATCTGTTCCAATGTGAGAAGGTTTTAAATACACTAGGCTTTTAAAGTGTTTTTATATATTGTATGTAAATGCTTGTTGAAGTGATATTTTATTAAACAGTTTTGCTGTAATAGCTTCTTCTGTGTCAAGTCTGTTGACTTCTTGGGAAACAGTGTGATTTTGTGATACCCAAATGTTGCATTTGACTCACCAGAGCAGTTACAGCCAGTCTGGTAGCGTGAGGCCACCAGCCTTCCCCCTTCTTTGCAGGTAACCATGGGCTGCCTCAGTAAACCCTGTCGCCCTGATGGTCCTGGCACCAGTCACCCGTGTTCCAAATAGGTGGGATGCAGCTGGGGCAGGAGGTGATTCTGTTGCCAGCCTGGATTCAAAGCCTGTCTGCTGAGCAAGTTTGCTCCACCCAAGTAGAAATGGGCATGGAGACAAGGTTTTTTCTTTTTAATAGGTGCAGCAGAAGCCTAAATATTTTTTAGCATCTATTAATGACTTTTTTCCACTGTTCCTGCTCAGATAATGGCAAAAGAGAAAAATTATCCACTCAAGCGTTTGAGTTGCGTTGCAACATTGTCATCACGTTCCCCTGCCTTTCAAGAACACTGAAACCTCTGTTTTGTCTTAAGGTTTTTGAGGGGGGGAGAAGGGGCAGGAGGGGAAGACTAGCCCTGAATTCTTCTGATCTTGAGCCCTGGTTATAAAATATCAAGGAGCTTCTATTTAAACATGATGATATCACATGTTGCTCTGGACTGAATAGCAACCAAGCTGCTCAGCTTGCAGCTATGTGGTATTAATAAACAACCAAACTGAGACTACAATTTGTTCCAGTCATTTATTTTGTGTTATAGCATTTCAGAGCAGTGAATACAGATGATTTGCTTCTCTAGGCTTCAATACATTCAACTATTGTGCCTAGACTATAGTGGTCTCTTTATAGAAGCTGTATTTTGTAAGTTGATCACCGCACAGAAGTACTTTGCAGCTAGGTCTAATGCCAGAGCTAGGGGCCTAGTGGGTTCGAAGTCTGCTGTTTTGGTGCCTGGGCCCTGCAATGGACTTCGCATCCGCTGAGGTGCCTGGACTCCTTGCTACAGGGGACAGAGAGACTTGGGCAGCTCTGAAGGGTGATGCAGGAACCTGTCTACCAAGCTCTTCATATCGGTCACAGGAAATTCTGCTACGCAGGTGAGCCATACCTCCCTGGGGTCCAAACACTGCTGGCTTGTGAGCCTGGAACGCTATGTTGAAAGCAAGTGCCCCCAGCCACTTGCTCAGTAAGCAGCAAGTTCTTGGATCTAGCCCAGGGCTTTGTGACAGGTCTCTGGGTACCAGTGGGTTGAACTACGCTGAGTTCCGAACGTATTGCTTAAAGGTGTTCAATTATACATAAATTTATAAATTTTATATGAACAGTCAGATCTTTCAAATGAATATTGCTTTTTTAAAAAACCCTATTCCTGTAGCAATCCCTGAAATTATGTTCCTGTAACATCTTTGTCATGCAAATAGCAGCGTGTAGGCAATTCAAATATAAATTAACCAAAAGTCTGTCCAGTGGGAAAGTGAGGCACTTAGGCAAAGTGACTTGTAGTCACCTATCGTCTGTGCAAGACCTAGGAACAATCCCCAAACCCGATTCCCATTCTTGAGCTTGAACCACTGGACAAGCAAATGTCTGGAACTATTGCTGAGGGCAGCAATACCTTTGCTGTGTGAAGATGGGCTTGTTTTATGTGTCACGCTTAAACTCACTCTTCTGAGCTCATTTCCTGTACCTCTCACTCCAAAAGCCTGAATAACTTGGTTCCAGTTCTCCATTTTGAGAGCAAAGATGGATTAGAGTAAGGTAAGCATTCTAAAAACATTAAGTTGACTTTTCACAGACACAGGTGCAATGCAAAGACAATGTAGATGTTTTGGTACAGAAAATAAAGTCTGTTAACCAGGCCATCTGTTGGTACCACATGATACTTTTTGGTGTGCCAGATGATGTCTTCTAGACTTGAAATGCAAGCACACAAGCTCTGCAGGTGAGTCTGTGCTCTGGCACCTGCTGGAGCTGCACTGTGTTACTGAGGTGGTGCAGGAATTCCTTCTGAAGTTGCCTTAAACTTTTCTCTCTCCCTTTCTTCTTTCTCAAACCCTGAACAACAGATGGATCTGCCCTTTGGGTACCGGGCGCAGCACTTCCGCATCTCCCGAAGCATGGCTTCACACTTGTACTCCATGTAGTTGTTCACTGGAAAATAAGAAGGAGACACTAAGTCTGCAGAGGGGAACAGGTTTTGTCCTCAGAGGTGACACATCTAGCCCAGCCTTTCAGCTGCTGGACAGCACGTTTCTCTGAAAAGCAAGAGCTGCTTACAAGCTTTTCATCAGTTTCTCTGCCCTATAAAAATCTCTCTTTAGTTTCGGCTACCTAAAGCCACGCGAAGCCATCCTTGCCATTGCAGATGGGAGCATCTCCAGTTCCCATTGTGTAGCTATCACATCTCACTACTGTAAGAATGAAGTTTTCCTTCAGTTCTTACTTCCTTTAGATTGTGTGCTTTTAAGCTAGATCTTGTCATCCGTGGCCTGAAAGCCAGCTGCCATGCCACGTTTAGGACTCAGTGTAACTATAAGGGCACCCAAAGCAGACTTGGTATGAACAGGCACACGTGCACCTTCGGCACTGGGGCATTTGTAAAAGGAAGGGGCGAGGAGCACAACTGCCAACCCGTTACTGGTGACCTGTGGTGGGCAGGCTGCAGAGCTGCAGCATAATGGAAG
>NW_008613101.1:0-8476 GCF_000691845.1 Merops nubicus | reverse complement strand
CAGGAATGCTTAGCCAGATGCCAGCAGATGAACCCACAGAGCCAGTGGCATGACAGCTTTCCACACAAAGGTCCCAGCTCTAGCCCAGAAGGGCCCCTAGCCACACAGTTGTTATTCAGCCTCCTCTGACTTTCCTTCTTAGGCTTCTCCTCTCAGACACTGTCAGACCTGGGACATGGGGCTAGAAGAGCTCCTGATCTGACCTGGGATGACTGGGCTCGTGCCTTTGTGCATGGCACAGCTATGCCCACCTCTGTACTTTTTTTTTTTTTTGTCCATGTTGTCTTTGTTTCAGGCTTGTAGACATTTCACTGCACCAGCAGGTTCAGGCACTGCACGACACAGGTGATTTGTCCAGCATCCTTTCTGCCCTAGCACTTTGCTGGCTGCCACTGTCAGCTGAGGGGGCAAAGCCCACAGTGCTTTGCAGGGCTGTCCACCAGGCTTCCAGGGAGAAGCTCTGTGGATATGTGAGCATACTGTCTGTGGCTTGAATCACTAACTACCTGCCTGTCTGCATAGAAGCATAGGACACGCAGAGCTACCTGCTCTGCCTTGGATGCAGCTACACAGCTGCACTCACCCTCTGACCCCACCCCTACCTAACCTTTTACAAGACCAAAAGAAGGAACAGCAACCCAATGCAAGACAAACACAGAACTCACTGGAGAGCTCAGAAAGCGGCAGTGAGCAGTGAATACCTTCCCATTAATGAGCAGCCAGCCCATTCTGATCATTTGCCTACAAATTCCCTAACTGGGTTCATGAATGACGTCTAACACAAACATAGAGGTCACCCCTGATAAAAAGGTTACGGTGATGTTACTGCTTTGTGCAAGCTGACAGCCCAAGAGGCATGGCAGGCCCTTGGAGAGTAATCTCACTCTGCCATAACCTGCTGACAATGAGTGATCAAAGGCTCTCCTAACTGCTCCTCTCTCAGGTTTGTTTCTACAACTATGGCTACATACAGGCACAGACTGTTATTTCTCAATGATGAATTCCTGAAAAGCACAATGGTTAGTCATACAATGGATAGCAAAACACAAAAGAGGTTTGCATTGGACATTCAGTCTCACAGGGGAAGCAGGCAAGACCTTTTGGAGAAACAACCCGCTCCAACACCAGCCTTTGAAAAGCCAGCATCTCTCAAAGGTCCTGCTTCCATCCTCCATCCTCCACACTGTGTATGCTGTCTCCACGTATTTGTCACTTAATGCTCTGTGTAGTTCTTACAGGCAAAACATTTTTGCTGTCTTCAGCTGTGTAGCTCAGACAACTCCACAGCACAGTAACACATGAACAAAACAGTACACCAAAATGATAGCTAGAAAAGCAGTGGGCAATGGAGTGTGCACATAGCAGAATCAAAGAATTTCTTTGCTAACACTCAACCATTCAGATCAAATCTGTATACAAACCTACACAGGTAAAAGACTTGCAATAGCCTCCATGAATACCATAAAAAGAATGTCACAGATGGGCCCAAACGAGGGTTGAACATTGGCTTTTACGAGCAGTAGCTATGGGGAGAGCAGGAAGCCCTTCATGGGAGAATGCTCCAAACCATGAAGACAATAAAAGTTAGTATCTAAATGAATGTTGGGGTAGAGGTTGTTGTTTGAGCTCTTACTGAGCTGAACACAGCTTCCAAAATAACAACCACGAGAAAGAAAGACATCTACCAATGACTGTTGCATTTCCCTGCTTTTTCCCAGAGGCTTTTCCTGCTGTGCCTCTCCCCAGCCACTGGGGTGGTTGTGCTACCTGCACAGATGGCAACCACCGTTTGCTGCAGCCTGCAAAGCCTTTCCTCCACTTTCCAAGTAGGACTCCCTCCTCCCTCCCTGATACATTTTAGTTAATGTGTTTGTAGTCTGCAAAAGGCAGAAGTGAGTTGCTGTGGAACTTGTGTAGCTAATTTTAGCTCTGGCGTCGCTAGCCACCTACCTTGTCATCCCTGGGCTAGCACCAGGATTTATTCTCACTTGAAGCTCAGACCGTGCTGGCTAAGGGCTCCATGAGGCAAGTTAGGAAGACCTCTTTCCCATATGGCTGTGCTGCCTTGGCACAGAGGAATGTTTTCTCTTATTCATTCCATAAGGCAAATCCTCTTCCAAGAAGCAACCAAAATATTTCAAAAATATCATCCTCTGCAAGTAACAAGCCTGCTTTTGACCCAACTCAGGTTTCCAAAACACATTATAACATAATCTCCCTTGCCCCTACAAATATTTAGCTAAGCTAATACAAAAGCTTATTTGGTACAGAGAAGGGCAGCAAAGCTGGTGAAGGGCCTTGAGGATAAACCTTACGAAATGTGGCTGAAGGAACTGGTGTTTTTTAGCCTGAAGAAGAGGAAGCTGAGGAGAGACCTTATTGCTCTCCACAACTACATGAAAGGAGGCTGTAGGGAGGCAGGTGTGGGCCTCTTCTTACATGGCACAACTGACAGGACAAGAGGAAATGGTGTTAAGTTACACCAGGGGAGGTTTAGGCTAGATATTAGGAAAAAATTCTACACTGAAAGGGCTATCAAGGATTGGAATAGGGTTCCCCGAGAAGTTGAATCACCATCCCTGGATGTATTTAAAAGCTGTCTAGTTGGGGTGCTCAGGGATGTGGTGTGGAAGTGGCCTGGCAGAGATAATGGTTGGACTCAGTGATCTTTAAGGTCCTTTCCAATCATAGCGATTCTGTGACTCTGTGAAAACGGACGTTCAAGGTCTCCAGAGGGAGTCCACTTCATAACCTGAGGCCACATCACATACACCTAACCCATTCCTGAGAGAGATCTGTCTCACCTGCTCTTAAAACAACCCTGGGTTAAAATCTCTGCAATCTTCTCATACAATCCACCCACTGCCTCACTACCCACTCTGTCAGGGAGCTTATTATAAAGTCTAGCTCTCCCCACCTACAGCTGAGTCCCAAGACGACACACAGCATCTCACTATCAGCATGGAGAACACTGATAAAAACACAGCATTACTGTTACACTCTGTTTTGTACTAATGGCATCTTGTTATTTACAATCAAGCACAAAGAAATTCCATTAAAAGCAGACATAATTTAGTTTGCTTTGCAAGTAGGGAATGCTAATTTGCTTTTGCTTTCTTCCTTCTCAAGGTGAAAGGTGAACAGGGTTAACTTAGAGAATTAAGTTCTACCCAAAATCAAGACACCCAAAAGGCAAAATGACACTCTGTACCTTGCAAGCATTTCTGTATTTCACAGGCTTGTTTCTGGCAGGGATCCTTCTGGGACATGTTCAGAGAACTAAAATGATAGGAAAACATTACTGCAGAAACGACATGCTATTTCAGGTGGCAGGGGGGCAAACACTACCTTAAAGCCAATGATTTAAAGAGCTCCAAATTTCCCTCCGTCACATATAGTTCAGAAAACACTTATTGCTGCTTGCAGGAGCCTGCCAACATACACAAGAATTCTCCATGTCTGGCTAGAGGATGACTACGTAGACAATGAACACGGGAAGTTTTGTTTGCTGGGCTTGAAGGGCTTTTTCTTTTCTGTGGTCAAAATGTGTCCTTTTCCACTTAGACACACAAAGATTCCAGCAATGATTCAAATTAACACGGCCGACTAATTTTTGACAGTTCTGTGCTTGTAGACTTTATACTAAAACATGTATTTGTGTAAAAGCCCTCTCCGAGGGCTCTACACTACCAAGGATTTGGTGTTAGTCATAGAACTGCAGGTGGAGGAGGCATTAAAAAAAAAAAAAAAATCAACCCAAAACTTAGTTGTGTTCATAAAGGACAAGAAGGGCTTTTTTTTTTTGTTCCAGGTCTCTTGGAAAGCCCCTTCCCTCAAAAAGACCAGACTGGATGACAGCTCCATCTTGTTCAAATCCCTAGAAAATGGGATTTCAGACACTCAGTTTCACTTTCTGCAGCTGTGACACCTGTAACTGTGATCTTGCATAAGACATCAAACGATGAGCAAAAAATGGTGGTACTAGTAGCTGGATGGGAGACCTCTAGAAGAAAGCACTGCTGTTCCTGAAAGTGGTGCTGAGACTTCAGTTCCCTCTCAGACACAGTTCACATCCTGCTCCTGTCCCTGTCCCTGCCCTGAGCCAGGGAGGTGCTGCTTCCAAATTTCTAATTCACCAGCCCACAGCACTCTGCAATATTGCTAGGGCATTATTTCCAGTATCCTGGCCAAACTCCACTTGGGGCAATTACATTCTGCCTACCTATAAATTTGCCAGATATTTCACTTGGACACAGTATTCCACTCCCTGTCCTAAACTCTTGTGTGATATTGCTGTGTGTTGTCTAACTGCTTCCACCTCGGAGGTGGCTTCATTTCAGCGGAGAGAGAATAATTTATTGTACAATATACAGTGACATCTTCCTAGAGCCACTGCTCCTGAAAGACAAAAATTCATATAAAAGAATGACTGGCAATAAACAGAGCACAGTACAAAGCAGGGGTAATGTCTACACATACCAGATTAATCACCAGGCACGAGTTTAAGCAGCAGTTCTTCAACACCGCCAAGCTGTAAGCAACAAGGAAAAGTTCAATACGTCTACAGTTACCATGGCTGAGCTAACGGACTTCAACAACATCAGAGTCCTTTGCTGTCCCTCAAGGATCTCAAATGACTTCACAAACAGGCATGACTATGGTCTATTGTTGCCACCATCCTTACCATGAGATGGTGCTCTATCTCCCAAACGCGAGAGTTACTATCCCTGTACTGCTCACCCTGGGACAGCTGCCACATGTGAGGCAGCCGGGATGGGGGGAGCTGGCTGGGTCGCAGCGCCTCACCCAGGGGAACCTGAACTCTTTGGATCCGAGCCCTCAGCATACCTTCCTCCTGGGGGAAAGTAACAAAAAGAGCAGGCAGTTACTGGCAATGCAGTAGAGGCAGCCGCAACAGCAAAGCTACAGTCACTGGGAAGCTCAAAGGACACTTGCCTCTTCCGCAGCCACGAGCCACGTTTTGCGGCGCTCATCGCAGTAGACCCCCACGCGCCGCACCCACAGCCGGACGGGAGGAGCGCCGGCGTGCCCCCCTGCTGCCATCCCCTCCGGCACGTCAGGCGCTGCTGCTAGGCGCACGGCATCAGCCCGCAGGGTGCGTGCAACTCCTCAACTCTGAGTGCATTCACAGAGAAGGCTTTCTGACCTGAAAGGCACCTTTGGGTAGTGTCTGACTTATCGTATGAGGTGCTGAAACGTCCCTACAAGTCAGCTTGCGAAACTAAGGTGGTGCCTAAATGAACAGAAATTTCATGCCAACTTGTACACTGGGACACGCGTGCTGTGTGGCATTTGTAAGGCATTCTTGGGCAAAAACTGCTATTGGTACAAAGTTAAACTCTGTGAATATTGCCTTTGCTGATTCCGCTAACAGTCCTATTAACAGTCTTTGTGTAAAATAGGGCAGGGGGGTGAAATAAAAAAAGAAAACAGTGGTTTATGTAGGAGCTCTGTGGCTAACGACGGTCTAAATCCCAAAAGCAAAACTTGTGACAAGAAGTGAAAGTAGCTGAACAGAACGAAGATCACCGTGGAGACAAGGCATGGAACGCCGCACGGACGACTCTCCTGTCTGGAGCTTGCAGGGCTGTCGTTACGAAGGATCCCTCGGCTCGTCTCTCCGGAGGGCAGCGGCACTGTCCATTCCTGCACAAGCTTCTCCAAACAGCTCTCGGGATTTCGCGCAGTTCGGCTTTTAGATGGTTACAGAGAGACCCTGATAGCAGCAGGGGCAAAGGAATTTTGGACATTGAGGTGCTTCTTCCTACTGGAATTTTTGTTTAACAGCAAGTTTATCTGCGTGTCAGTTACATCAAGCTGAGTCATTAGCAAATGAAGGTCAGGGGAAATGATTCTCTCTGTGAACCCTAGAAGAAGTAATCAAAATGGTACAGACAGTCTTCATTCTTTATCTAGGTTTAAAGTAGAACAGAATTAAGTTGTAATACATATAACATCCTCCTGCTACGAAGCAGATGCAATATTCCTATTCCAGTGAAACACAGTGGTCTTCCAAAAAATTGTAAAGTTAAAAGGCATATTTCAGATAGGTACAAGAAAATCTGGTTACAAAATAGAGAAAGTCAGGGAGAGAAAAAAAAATGTTACACACTGGGATACATCAATAAAAGGAAATATACTTCCATGTTGTTCTGTATCTTACATCACTGCTTTTCTACCTTTTTGAATCAAAGGATCATTCAGCTTTTTTGAAAACAAAATACCAACCATGATCAGCCTGAACAGCACTGTCACAGTATTTTAAATTCTAACAAAGAAAACTCTGGATTACTGGTTTTCCCATTTTGTTTGTTTCCTTGCTCGACATGTGGGAACGTGTATGTGTGTTCTAAAAGGCACCACTGTTCTGAAGAGCATTCCGTGGTGTACAGCCACGCCAGGCAATGCCCCAGCACCTGGGCCACTGGCGTTCAGAGGAATGTGAAAGCAGACTGACAAACCTCACAAGGCCTTTAGGAATAAGCTATGAGATTTAAAGGGACATTTCTGAAAGTCCTTTGCATTCTGCTTTACCCTAAGTCATTTTACAAATTTAAGCCCATGTATGGAAAACACTTTGCCCAACAGTGAAATGCAGCAATCGCCACTGCTCATTTTCAGTTAGCTGAATGTAATCACCAAGGTAGGAATTTGGCCAGGATACTCTCCTACTCTGCAGGTCCACCACGACCAAAAATGCTCAATGACTTGCTTTTATTCCATTCAAAGCTGGAATTGCTACAGCTCGTCATCCTCAGAACCAGAACACTCAAGACTGACTTCAGCATTGGAAAAATACTACTTAGTAAGTGAACAATATTCCCTACAGCAAGTAGATTCTCCTGGCAGGTCTCCTATCCCAATACTAACCTGGTCCAGTCTTGCTGAACCAGAGGCAGGAGGCCTAAAGCACAAAAATATACGTTCACATTTATTTTTCATACCATAGTAGTAATGACAGATACAGGACCAACAGAAGGGGGTCTCATGCAGAGGCCACTGTGCAGAACAGGTAGTGGTTAATGTGTTTCTACCCTTTGCCTCACTAATTTGTATCAAACTCCCTCCAAACCTTGTTTGTCTGAGTTCAGTCACCAAAGTTCAAAGGCCCAGTCTGGCCTCTCTTTTCAACGGTCCCCAAGACTCTTATGAAGGTGCCCACTTAGTGGCACAAATAGAATCTTGAGGTCAGGCAAAACCATCAATTTGGTTTGAAATAAGACAGGTCTGTCTTTAGTACTCAAACATACAAAAGAAAGATTTGAAAAAGTATTCACTTAAGACTCTTCCACCTCAAACTTTAAGAAAGAAAAGACACATACATTCCTATTTTTGCAGATTTTATCACAAAGCAATAAAAAAGCCTGAAGGAAGACGTTGGTGAAAGGAGAAGTAATCTTACTTATATTTCAAACAAGCTGTAAAAGCTGTTTCTTATATTGCTTGCTTCATAATCTCTTAAAAACCCCACCACATCCAAGGAAAAAAAAAATCAGCTTAAATTTGCAAGACTGCAGTGTCAGCCTTTGACACGAGATTTTAATGTTCCCATGAACGTAACTGCAGAAGTTGAGCTGTTGAAGGTACCAGTTTGGGAAGACTGAAAGCCCAGCCCCCACAGACATGAACAAGACTTGCAGTTATTCTGTCCATCTCAGGCCTTAGAAGTTTAATGCTGTTCTGGGACCTAGCTGGATGTCTCAGCCATACAATATATGAATAAATGTGAAAATGGCCAGGAGGAGGACTGCATCTTGTAGTGAAGACAATTTATTTGCTTTTAAATTAGGTACATGAAAACATTTTATGAAAACAGTGAAATAAATTGCTCCAGCTGCCACTCGGTCCATCCCCAGAGCTGGAGCTCAGGATGCTGAACATACCCCACCCTTTACTACCTTCCATTTCAAAAGGGGACAGGGTCAGACCATTTTAGAAGAGTTCAGCTGTCTTTTAGGCACCAAGGAAGAAAAATGATGCTGAGGCTCAGGGAATAGCACCCAGTGTTGTGCCAACAAGGGTACACACAGCTTCTGTACCAAGGCTGGCCAGCCTTGCCTTCTGGTGGAGAGTGTGCAGGTGCCTGCACACCGCCTTCAGGGAGCTAAAAGGGAGCTGAGCTTTCCCCAAACCCCCAGCCTGTGTCTTACAAAAAGTCAGGGATCAGATGAGCTGTTTGCTGAGCATGTTGACTCACTCTAAAGCTTCTTCTTGGGGGTTTAGGCTCTACTCTGCCTGGAACACTTGCCACGAGCAAGCACCCCTGTGACTCCACTCTCCACTCTGCCCGACCTACTGAGGGGTAGCAGATGCTCACCGACCAGTCTGGGCTGTCCAGCAGTTTGGGGAGAGAAGGTCTAGCTTTGGTAGGATCTAAAGAAACACGAAGACAAAAAGAGATGGACACAGTGTGGAGGAATCCCCGGAGAAGGAAGGGGAGGATGAGGAAAGGGCT
>NW_008613100.1:3719-4362 GCF_000691845.1 Merops nubicus | reverse complement strand
TTCCAGCCCAGACATTCTGATTCTATGGTTCTATGATCACCCAGCACGTTCCTGATAACCGGACAAGGGGCTCCAGGGACAAGCTGGGGATGAGAGAGGAGAGGGCAAAGCTGCACACAGCTTGGCCGCTGCCATGCCCAGGACTGCAGTGGAGCTGGGACAAGCCCCTGCTCGCAGTGTTGTGCCTTGGCGTGGCAGCTCAACAGCCCTGGCACATTCCACTCCCCAATGCCTCTCTCACACCACTGCCAGCTCAGCAGGGAGGGGCCTCATGAGGCTGCAGCTTTCCACAGGGAAGGTTCCTACAGCACCTCCAGCATCTCAGTGCCATGGCAGGAAGGAGGTGGTGAGGAGGCACCTCCCATCCCTACTGCCATGATCCCAGTTCCCCTGCAGTGCTGGCAGTCACCCCATCTCCAGACGGTCACTAGCTATGTGGTCCTGCTGCCGGGGTTGATCCTGTTCAGGGACACCCCTACAGCCCTGAGCCAGTGCTGCCTGTGTGGCGGCTGGTGCGTGTTGCGTTTACAAGGCCCAGCTCAGTTCCAGACAGCTGAACAGAGCCCTACTTCAGGGTAGCTCGAGCCGGGTGGGGTAAAGCGGGATGTGGCTGGGGGCTTTCTCCGGGTTTGCTCCAGCTGTC
>NW_008613100.1:0-3688 GCF_000691845.1 Merops nubicus | reverse complement strand
CGTAGGGGCAGGTGCAGTGGGTGCTAGCGTGCCTGGCAGCCACTGCTTAGAGCCATGGGCTCAGAGGAAATGGGGGTGGCCGAGGCTGGGGATGGCACAGCTCTTCGGGGGGAACACGTGCTGGGGGGCATTCAGAGCAGATGCCATGGGCTGGAGCTGCTGGCGGGCACAGGCCGTGGAGAAACAGCCGCAGAGCCAAGCGCCGGGGCTGGAATGAAGGATGAGGCTGAAGCCCCAAGCTGCAGCGTGGGACATGAGATGAGTTCAGGGGGGCACCAGCTGGCAGTGCCTTGTATGGCCACGGGTTGGCAGCGGGGACGAGGCTGTGTCAGGGCTCCTCACCTTGGCACCAGCTTCCCTGTGTTGGCCATAACACCCCGAGTGCCAGGAGAGAGAGCCAGGCGGTGGGTGCATGTACTGCATCCTCTCTGGGTGGGGATGCAGCCAAGCCCGGGAGAGTAAAACACATAAAAGGTGAAGTCTGAAACCCTGCAGTGCCTGCAGTGCTGTTCCTCACTGTGCTGCCCTCACTGCCCTGGCACTCCTTGTCCAGCACATGGCTCCAGGGCAACCTCCCCATCTCCAGACAAATCCCCCTGCAGTAATTGGTGGCAGTGCTCGGGGCCTGCAGGCAAGGTCCTGTCCTGCCTGCGGTGCTGGGGCAATGCTGGCTCTCAGTGGGCTTCCTGCAAGCATGAGGTCGTGCCCAGATAAGCCCATTCCCCCTTACCTCTTGAGACCAGAACTCGGACTCCCAGGCACTGTGGGAAGCACCAGCCCTCCTAGTAACCCTGCCTGGTGCCCACAGGGTTGTGCCACCAGGCTGTGTCACAGCGCCAGGGTGGCAGGGCTTTGGGGAGGGAGCTGCGATGGCGTTTGCAACCCATCAAGCCAAGATTAATCTCCTTGGACGTCTCCTTTCAGTTATAAAATGTATTTTTCCCCACAGTGTTGTACTGTGTCTGGCTGAGGAGGAGTTAATTTTCCCACTAGCAGCCCTCATATTGCTGTGCTTTGTATTGGTAGCTAGAAAGGCGTTGATAACACACCAGCATTTTGGCTACTGCTGGGCAGAGCTCTCTCAGCACCAAGGCACTCTCACCGATGTTTCAGTGTGTCCCTCCTCAGCCAGTGGGGGGGGAGGGAGTGGGTGGAAGGAGGTTGCTCAAGCTCTTGGGGGGGGACATTGCCAGGACAGCTGACACAAAATGACCAAAGATATATTCTATGGCATGTAACTTCTGCTCAGTAATAAAAGCTAAGAGAACGTTGTCTTCCAGAGCAACTACTATACCTACTGAAGACTTGCTTCCCAGGAAGTGATTGGACATCACCTACCAAGAGGAAGTAGATAATAAATCTTTTGTTTGCCTTTGCTTCCACATGTGGCTCTTGCTTTATTAAACTGCCTTCATCTTGACCCACGAGTTCCTTTCCATTTTATTTTCTCCCTCCCTGTCCTGCTAAGGAGGGGAAATGATACAACAGCTTCGTGGGCACTTGGCATCCCGGCAGTGTTAACCCACTGTAACCAAACAGGCTGCAGCCCAGCTCAGCAGGGAAGCTGAGCTGCACAGCCAGTGGGAGCCAAAACTGCCCAGGCAATCCCTGCTCAGACAGGTAGGTGACTCTGCAGCAGCTCCACTGCCAACAGCTCAGCCCAGAGGAATATAGGGGCCTCCTGAGCACTGGCATGGTCAGCTGGGGCCACTGCACCTGTGGTGTCCTTTGCCACACTGCAGGGACACGCTGCCCTCCCTAAGCCCTGAAAGAAGCATCCCCTGAGGCTTTTGTGTCTGCCAGGCATGCCCAAGGTGGTCAGGGCACAGCACGGTGCTTCTGCAGAGCACTGTGGCACTCTTGCCTTAGCAGGATCTGTCCTGGTGGATCTACCTCACTCAGGAGGTCTTGCCCCTCCTTTGCGTCTGTATTCATGCTAAATTGGATCTCTAATAAATAAGTAATGACGAATAATAGAAGTCTGCTGGGCAAAGGGAGCTGTGATGGGCAGGTGTGCCATGGTCAGAGGCTCACCTCAGCAACGTGTGGCTCTCCAGGACTGGTGTGGAGACCCGCACTGGTTTGGAGCAAGTCCCAGCTGGTGGTGTGGCTGAGTCTGCCGCTTGTACCAGCAGCACCCGGAGCTCCCGGCCCTGCTGCTGGCATGTAAACTTGTGCCCCAAATACATGCCCAGGGATATTCCTCGAGGCTCCCCTGCTTGCAGACTGCCAACACCCTGCACCCTCAGATCTTGCCATCCCCTCCTCACTCCCTGACACTTCTCTTGTTACCTGTCTCCTCCAACCAAGGACCACCAAGGCTGGTATCACTGTCATCCATTGTCTAATTTAAATTCTCCTCCCATCTCCTACTTTTCCAGGGTGGAAGGGGGAATCGATGCACCTGGCTTGGCCCTGGGCTGTGCCGGGTTCGGATGGCCAAAAAGCCCTGGGTGTCCACACAAGGGGTCCTCGCTTTGACGCCCCTGGGGAAGCTTCCCAGGGCATTTTGCAGCCCACAGTAAGAGGTGTCTCTAGGTTTTGGAGCTGCCTCTGGGTGGGCACCAGGCACCAGTGGGAAGAAAAGCTGATAATGCCTGAGGGGTACAAGTGGCTCCTGCTCCCCAAAATTTCCCTGCAGCCAGACAGAGGTCTGGTCTCCTTCTCCCTCTCTGCTTTTCCTTCACTGTTTAGGAGACCAGTTCACAGAGACCCTTGGGACATAGTCCTGAAGGGCAAAGGAGTCCAAGAAGGCTGGACATTCCCCAGGAGGGAAATCTTAGAGGTGCAGAAGCAGGCCATCCCCATATGCCAAAAGACAGACTGGTGGGGAAGAAAATCAGCCTAGCTGAACAGAGAGTTTTGGCTGGAACTCAGAAAAAAAGAAGGGTTTATGACCTTTGAAAGAAGGGCCAGAACTCAGGAGGAGTACAGAGATTATTAAGGTTATGCAGGGAGAAAATTAGAAGGGCCAAAGCTCAACTAGACTTAATTTGGATGGTGCAGTAAAAGAAAATAACAATGTTTCTATAAATACATTAGCAACAAAAGGGAGGATAAGGAGAATTGCCATCCTTGATGGATGTGGGGAGAAGAATAGTGACAAGTGAAAAAAAGCAAAAAAGGTTGAGGTCCTTAATACCTTCTTTGCTTTGGTCATTAATAGCAAGACCAGTTTTCTCCAGGAACCGAGCCCTCTGAGCTGGAAGACAGGGACAAGGAGCAGAATGAAGCCCCCCTAATCCAAGTAGAAACATCTAGTGATCAGCTACACCACTTAGACATGCATGGGTCTCTGGGGCTGGATGGGATCCACCCAAGGGTTCTGAGGGAGCTGGCAGAAGTGCTCACCAAGCCACTTTCATTACTTATCAGCAGTCCTGGATAACCAAGGGAGGTTCCACTTGACCAGAGGTTAGCAAATGTGACATCCATCTACAGAAAGGGCGAATAGGAGAATCTGAGGAACTACAGGGCTATCAGTCTGGCCTCATTGACAGGGAAGGTTATGAAGCAGATCATCCTGAGTAGCATCATGTATCCCATACAGGACAACCAGGTGATCAGGCCCTGTCAGCATGGGCTACAAAAGGCAGGTCCTGCTTGACTAACTTTATCTCCTTCTATCACAAGGTGACCTGCCTAGTGAATGAGGGAATG
This sequence comes from Merops nubicus, assembly GCF_000691845.1. Classification (NCBI taxonomy): domain Eukaryota; kingdom Metazoa; phylum Chordata; class Aves; order Coraciiformes; family Meropidae; genus Merops; species Merops nubicus. The sequence continues at coordinate 28 of NW_008613100.1, read as the reverse complement.
TCTGTGGATGTTGTCTACCTAGAATTTG
>NW_008613099.1:20747-41848 GCF_000691845.1 Merops nubicus | reverse complement strand
CTCTTCCTCATGCAGGTGAGCATCCCCGGGGACACGGCCAGGTTGGTACCTCCAAGCCTTCCCCATCCGCCTTTTCCTCCTCCACCCCAGATCCTGGAGAACTTCAAGATCGAAACCATGAGAGCGGTGGAAGTGGGGACCAAGTTTGACCTCATCCTGATCCCGGACAAACCCATCTACTTGACCTTGCGGCCACTCGAGTCTCGGGCATGAGGAGGGTGACACCCAGCTGGTCCCGCTGTGGGGGGACGTCCCCGACAGCCTGACGAGTGCTTTTTGCTCCTTCTGGCCACGCTCCGGCCCCGGGGGTGTAATCTGGGGACGGCTGAGATGCTTTCACGGCCACAGCCTTGGCTTGGCCTTCGCTCAAGGCTGCACTTACGCCACGGGGGAGATAAACCAGAGCCACGCCAGCCCCACCACCACCCCCGGGACCCCCAAGGGACCGTGGGGTGGGGATGGGTGCCATTGCACCCCTCTGGCTTCTGGGGGGGCTCCCCGGGGACTGCAGCCTTGCTTCTCCGACACGCTCTGGTGTTTTGCTTCTTCTCTGATTTCCTCTGGAATTTCATCATGCACAAAAGCACCGGCTCCTTTTGTTTTTTGCCAACGTTGCGCTTCGCATCCGCACTTGCTGGGCAGGGTTTAGGGTGGGGGGACCAGGGGCTGGCGTTTTCTCTGGGGGGCCATGGAGATTGCCAGCAGGTTCTGGTAGGCAATGGGAAAAGGTCTTGGGGAGCTGGAAATCCATCTCCCCTCTGTCCAGGGGGGTATGAAATGGTGGGGATGAAAGTGCTACAGTAAAGAGGGCTGGGGGTGTGTATCCATGGATTTGGGGGGGGAGGGGGTTCTGAGACCTCAGAGGCCATTGTCCCCATTCCCTCTTGCCCAGGGTCCTGCAGGGAATCCAAGGCAAGTCCTCCTTCACGTGCAGGTGGGCATGGAGACCCCCCATTTTCCCCCCTCCCCAACCTGCCTGGGTGCAGAGGGGTGTCTCTGAGCCCCCCTCCTTCCCTCTGCCAAACCCCATTAGGGGTGGCCCTGGTCCCCGCAGGTGCTCACCGAGGCAGGGGTGTGGGGGAAGCCATGCTCCTGCTCCAGCAGACGAGTGCTCAGCTCCTGCTTCTCCCGGCCCCACCTTCTCGCTGCCTCCTCCAGCTGGGACAGACCCAAACCGGGCTGGTTCTCTCCAGGGGCGGAGGTGCCCCTCGCCCCCCACCGTAAAGTGGGGTGCAGAAGGGTCATACCCACCTGCTTCTCCAGCACCCGCCTGCGGGCTTGTGCCTCCTCCAGCTTGGCCAGCAGAGACAGCTTCTCTGTGCCCCTAAAACCACCCTGTGGGCCACGAGATAAGCAGGAGCAGGGAAATGATGGATTAACCCCCTCCCCACCCCTTGCTCACAGTGGGAGCAAGCCATGGGGACCCCACGGAGACAGAGCTGCCACCTTGTTGACGTCTCCAGCACGCCTGGTTGCCTCCCGGTGTTGCTTTCTGGGGTTCCACGGCTCTGCCCCCTCATCCCAGCCCTGTGCCCCCCTCCACAGTTTCACTGGCAAGGCTGGGGGCCATGGGGTGATGGGGGGCAAGAGGTGGGGAGGCCTCTCCAGCTTCTCCTGCAGCCTGTGGTTCTCAGCCAGCAATGCAGCGTACACCTCCCCAGAGAGGCCTTCACCTGTGGGGTGTGGTGGGAGAGCCACTGGGATGTGTCCTACACGCCCTGCACATGCACAGATGAGGGATAGGAGCAAATCCTTGCCTCCCCCACCCCCAGGGATGGGTGCTGGAGGGCTCAGGACCAGCTCTGATCCTCACTGCAGCCTGTCCCATGGTTCAGACCATCAGAAGGGGACATCCACCAGTGGAGACAAACAGCTGTAGATGGGTCTAGCCCAAGGGTCCCCCTCCCTCATTGCACCCACCTGCTGGCTTCTCACTGCTCCTTTCCACCCCAGCAAGCTTCTCCTGTAGCACCCTCTCCATCAGCTCAATCACCTATGTGAGTGAGCAGAGTTGTCCCCGTGTCACCAGCTCCGTGTGTGTTACCCCAGCCACCACAATCCTGGGACCAAGTTGTGCTCATGGAGGGGCAGGGCGGGCCAGAGGGGTCCCATTTGTTCCACACTGCCCCGTGCCCCACAGCTCACCTTCTCCTGCTGCCGCACAGTCTCCTCCAAGCCCTTCATCTTGGCCACTTTCTCCTGGCTCCTCTTCAGTGCAGCTTGCTGCTGTCGGTGGGCTCTTTGGAGCAGCACCAGGTCCTTCTCCTGGTCATTTTTCTGGGGAGGGAGAGGAAGGGGAAAAGCCTCCAACGGGCCTCTGGACTGAGCCTCAAACTTCGGGGCATAATTTGTAGGGCTGGGAGAGCCTTGTGGTGGGGGTTCTGGGGCATTCAGGCACTTTCTTGGCTATGGGGGTGTCATGATGGTCTCCCTGGTGCCTCCTTGCTCCTCCACCCCACCCCATATCTCAGGCAGCCCCTGTCTGCTCCTGCCAGCATCCCTACCCGGATCAGCTCATTCTGCAGCTGCTGGACACGGTCCTTCAGCCTCTTCATCTCTGCCGTGCTGGCCACCAGCTTACATTTGAGGGTGGCTGCAAAGCCCATGCCACGTCCTTGTCACCCAGCCAGGGAATGGTACGGTCCCCTCCATGGCAAGAGGGGTCCCCCAGTTCCCACCTCCCCCTTCGCCATCACGCACCGAGCCTGTCCAGCAGCTCCTCCCGCGTCATGACGTCCAGGTCCATGTTGGCGAGCAGAGCGTGGCCCAGGTCCTCTCGTGGGGCCAGGCTGTGCCGCAGGTGCCCATTCTCCACCTCCAGGCTGGTGACGTGCTGGCGCAGGGACAGCAGGTCCCCCGCCATCCGCCTCAGCGCCAGGCGGTAGCTGCTCGCCTGAGCAAGAGCTCAGATGAGGAGGTTTGTCTTGAGGGGCAGGTGCAACGTGGAGGAGCTAGAACCCACCCTTTTTTCCCTTCATCTTTCATCCATCCATCCTTCTCTACCATCTCCGTCCATCCATGTGTGCATCATTCTTCATCCATCTATCCATGACCATTCTATTCTCCATCTATCCGTGACCCTTCTCTCCTCCATGTATCCTTCTCCATCCATCTATCCTTCTATTCTCTACCCATTCATCCACCCTTCTCCAACCACATAACCTCTACTCCAACTAGTCATCCTTTTGTCCCCCTGAATCTCCTCTTCTCCACTCACCTCTCCCTCCATTGAACACACCACTCGCCTCCCATTTCCCCATCTCTTCATACCACACTCTTGGGGGAAAAACAACTCTCCCAAAGATGTGGGGTGGAGCAATATTGGAGCCTGGGGGGGGTCAGCCTCAAGCTCTGAGCCTTATGGGGCTTTGCAGGTCTTTAAAAGAAGGGAGTTGTCAAAGAATAATGGGAAGATGAATGTTTTATACAGATGGACCTGGGTTTTTTTAGCACCTGGGGAACACCTTGTTAGGTGATGCTGGGGGGAAATAATTCCCTGAGGGTTTGCACCTTCTCAGGCTGTCTCTCCTGAATCCCTGCCTGCCATGCTGGGCTGTGGAAAAGATGCTGGCAGTGAGGACCTTGGCTGGAGAGAACTGTGTGCCTCCAACTCCCCCTGCTCCCAGCCTTGGGGCTGGCCTTGGCTAGCGGCCTGTGGGGGGGCCAGGGCGCAGGGTGGGGGTGCAGCATCATCGTGCAGCCTTGGGAAAGACGGGGGGGAGGGGGGGCAGGTGTGACCAGAGACTTGGCTCCTTCCTCCTCATCTGCCAGAGAGCAGTTTCATCCTGGACTTGGTTCATGCCTGAGATAAAACCCCCTTCAGCCAAACTTGAGGGCTGCCCAAACCAGACCTTTACTCACCAGCAGCGTAGGGTTGACAGCAGCCTGGCTTTGTTCCCCACAGTAGCCAGGATCTGCCTTGAGGACACTGCTGTCCCCCTGGATGCCCCCACTGCCCCTCGCTCCTCCCGTCTCCCTGGCACTCACTGGCTCCTGGTGGTCCCTGATGGTGTCCTGGGACCTGTGAAGCAGAGAGCGAGGACACCCTTGGCCAGCTGCTCCCACTGGAACAAAACACCAGCAAAGCCTTGGCCAGGGAACCCTCTGTAGGAGACAGGAGTGTGTTTGGGGTGCTGGGGAACAAGGCAAGTGCTGGTGAGAATGGAGATACAGGAAAGGTGAGAGCCTGGAGGAGATGAGGAGAAAAAGCAGCAGTAATGGGGCAGGAGGAGAAGCTGCTGGGGAAAACATGGGGAGAATGAAGGAAGGAGGAAACCACCCCAAGGAGGATGAGAAGAAGGAGCCAAGAGTGTGCTGCAAAGCCAGTGTGGCCCCTACCTCCAGTCCTCTGATGGTGCTCCTGTCCCACGTGGGAACAGCTGCTTTCCGGGCAGGATACTGCCCACAGCATCAGCTGCTGGGAGGGACATGTCTTGGTGGAGCTGGCAGGAGACATCAGAGCAGAGGGCGAGGATGAGGAGCAGGATCCAGGAGGGATCCTTCAGCCCCTTCTCCACAGCTGGGGGCATCTCTCCTGGCTTCCAGCTGGAGCAAAACACCTCTGCTATTGTTGCTTTGGGGTCAGGATCCAAGCCCTCCTCCAGAAAATCTCTGATGTCATTAGCTGTGATCCTTCAAATACCCCGCTTTCGGGCTTGGAAGGGACTTGGTGTGGCCACAGGGCTGGAAGACCTTCTTTTGAGGATGGAGACACTTAGCAATGGCTTTAAGTATCAGCTTCTGTCTGGACCCTTGAGAGGAAATTTAGCTACTCCTAAAAGTGACCCCAACAGGGTGCTGTCCCTGTAACAAGGTCCTCAGCACCCATTCGTGACTTCCCCATCCCCACCCACTGCCCCCAGCACTCACAGTGGAGGAGAAGGGTCTGTAATACAGCTTCATCCTGGCTCCTGGGGTGCCCAGTCGCTCCAGCACCCCTCTCTGGGCAGCCAGCCCTGCCTGCAGCAGGTTGCCAGGTTCTACCTGTCCCAAACAAACTCCCCAGCAGCTCCACCACCCCCGGCCAAACCTCTTGTCCCCTTGCCACCGCCCCAGCTGCCGGCCGGTGGACTTACGGTGATGCTGGGGGATTGTAGCATGAGGAAAAGCTGTTTGTTTTGGTTTGTTTTTTTGTTTTTTTGTTTTTTTTTTCCTGCTGGCAAAGGGATTTAGGTGGTGTGGAGCCTCCCAGCAGCCTTGCACACTGGAGGCTGTTGCTACAACACAACCCTTCTCACGGCATCTCCTCCCTGCAGCAGCTCAGGTCACTCATCTGCACCCAGATGGGCACATTCTGGGCATAGGCAGCTGCCTCTGCTGTTCATTGCCCACAGCTCTTCCCCTTTAACATCCCCTTGACCATTGCACATCCCTTTGCTGCTTCCAAACCCATCGCTGTCCTTCTCCCTTTGAGCCCTGAGTCCCTCGCTGCCCTCCCAGCCCTGTTTCAGCCTCCGTTGCTTTATCTCAGACTGAAGAAGGTGACTGGGTGGCAGCCACCACCTTGGTCCCAGCACAGCCTGGTGTCTCTGGCAGTGCCAGCCCCTCATTTCTGTGCCTTGGATGAGGGCATGGAAATGCTCCCACCTCCCAGCATGCTCTTCTGATTATTCAAACACACAATAATCTTCTGAGGACCCACATTTTGGAGATGCTGGGTGGCCTTAGCCTTCAGCTCCTGATCCCAAGCAGAGAACAATTTGCTGATCAAACCCCGCTTTCAAATCCAGATAGAATTTAAAGCATTTTAAGGCAAGGGATGCCCTGCCTCAACTGGTCCCCCAGCCCCGTCCCTCTTTCAGGGTACCCACAGAGACTCTCATGCCCCTCTCCCACCGCGGCATCCCGCATCCACCTCTCCTTTGGTGCTGGTAAGGAACAAAGAGGCCGGTGTAAGTCGATGGAGCCCCTCTCCACCTTGTCCTGTGTCATCAATTTTTCATCAAAGAGACGGTGGGAAGCGTGCAATTATCTGCTCCATCAATAATGCACGGGACTGAGCTCGGTTCCCCGCGCCCAGCAGCGCTGGCCCCACCTGCTGCTGGGGGCACCCGCAGCTCTTCCAGGCTTGGGCAGCACCCGCAGAGGCTGGAAAACCAACCCCAGGCTTCAGCCCCAGCCCAGTGCTGCTCAGACACCCACCAGTCCCATATTTCTGCCTGCAGCAGGCAGCATCGCTCCAGCCCTGCCTCCGGGGACGAGGGCAGAACTAAGGGTGTTTGAACACATTTTTTCCCCTCCACGTCCTATCTCAAATCCACCCGGAGATAACTGCAGCTCTCCTTCCTGCAGGGCTCTGGGATGAAAGGCTGGGAATCCATGTCTGAAGTGATGGAAGCTTTGAAACTCCCAGCACTCACTGTTTATTTTTTAGTATTTTTTTTTCGCCCCCATCATTTCCAAGCCTCTGAAGCTTCCCCTGCCTTTGGTGCCTTTCATCCACCCCGACAAGCTGGCCCCCTCCTTCCCATGTTTGCTTAGCCTGAGTTTTTTTGGGGTTTTTTTGCATTTACTTAACAAATTGCTCCAAGATGCTTTGATGTTTCCGATTAGCTGGAATCAATTCATCTCTAGACTGAGCAGCACGGAGCAAAGCGAGATGTGGGGAAGTGGTGTGGCAATAAACCTCCATAGGAGACAGGATTGTGTGAAAGTGGCCAAAAATAAGGTGTGACAGAGGATTCTGCATCCACTTGGCATGGCCTGACCCCATCCTTGGCTATGGAAGGGATAGCACAGCACCCCAGAGAGAGGCTGAGGATAGGCTAACTCCTTTCAGTAGTGAGCACGGAGGCATTTGAGCCCCTGGCAGCACACCAGTCGCTTCTGCAAACCAGTCTGCCTCCAGCTTGACAAATAACATGTCCCTGGATGAGTATTAAGCCAAATTCCTTAATTGTTCTGAAGATGGGATAAGCTCAGATTTACATATCTAAGAAAAAAATAAAATTGCCACGGCAGCTTAGGAAGATCAGAGGGAAAAAAAAAAAAAACTCAACCAAACCATTTTCCCCTCTTTTCTGTAACAAACCCATCAGGAGAGACAGTGATGCCTTCACTTGCTTTGCCTGATACCCCCATTACCTTTACCCAGCCCCGTGGGACCTGGGTACTGACTGGGGCTGGGGGGATCTGGGGAACACACCGATACCCAAACCAATCCTCAGGACAGGACATATCAGTGCTGGAAATGGCAGGATTTTCCCCCAAATCAATGTGTTTCCCTGGGGAACCCCAATGCCCGTGGGATTTGCAGGTTTCCTGGGGAACATATGACAATTTTTTAGCCCCACACACCTTGGCAGTACGCAGTGGTCGGCAAAAGGCAGCAAATAAATGGGGTTTTATCTGATTAAACCTAGGCTGAACTCCCTTCCCATACACCAGGGCTGGGAAGGGGCGGGGTGTTGCTGTGCTGGGAGGGGGAGCATGTGTATATATTAGTCAAAGCATTACAATTCAATTTAAGAGTTAATTGGATTGCATTGAAAAGCGCTTAATGTGAGCCGAACTGGATTTAATAGAGACACCACATCTTCTGTTCCTGTCCTGAGCAGGAGGATGATTTTAGGGCAGGAGATTACCATCACTATCCGGCCCCGGGCCCAGCTGCTGGCTGCTGATAGCGTGTTGTACAAGGAAATAAAAGCCTCTGGATTACAACTGGGGGAACTTGGGGAGCCAAGATGCTGGATGTAGAGACGACTGCTCCTCAGGCCCCCGCCCGCCCGCCTGCTTCTTCAAGATAAGGCTCCAGAAAGCAGTTGTGCCACCAGCAGGGACTGTGATTCCTCTGTGAGTCGCTGCTGGGTTATTTTGCTCAAAAAAAAAAAAAAAAAAAAAAGAAAATCAGCAGCTAGGATAGAGGTGGGGTGACTCTGGAGAACAAACTCCAGCTGAGTCAGCTGGCTTTTAGGAGGGATGAGAACAGTTGGAGTGATGTCCCCAAATGCTGCTTGGAAAGGAAGGAAGAGGGGGTCAGCAGAACCTCCCAGAGTGGGTTTCTCCTCCCAGCATGGCTCAGAACATCCCACAGTGCTGCTGCTCAGCCGTGGCCATAAACTGGGGCCAGACCTAAAAAACTCCCTCCTGAGATTCAAAAAGAAGGGAAACAGGTTACAGCTGTTTCTGCTGGGTCTTTGTGTTTGTTTTTTTGTTTTCCACCTAGTAAAACAGCCTCGACTGCGTTTTAACATAAACATGCTTAGCAGCTGGGGCTGTGAGGAAGCAGAGGAAAATAAGAGGGATAAACCCCAAGTGTCCCCATCACCGCTGGTGACAGGCACTGCCGTGGCTCGCCCTTGGCCTGGCGGGCGGTTTATTGCTGGCTCTGTGGCCATCCATTTTCCTGCTTGCATATGTATTGACGTGGTCTGCTGATAAAACTCCCCTCCTGTTTCACCAACGACCATCAATCCATCAGCACCCCAAGCCACTGTGCCGAGAGCACCTGCCACCCTGAGCATCTTTCCCCTGCCATTGGGCCCCATCCTTCACAAACAAGAAGTAGGAAAAGCTGAGAAGCCATTAAACGAGGCTGGAGGAGCCATTCTGTGCTGTATTTGCTGAGGGTTTAGTAGTGCTGTGGGGACGGGGTTGGAGCAGGACACACAAGGGCACCCCACGCCAGCGTACACACCCCCGAACACACCAAAATGGTATTTTGGAGCAAATTTTCTCTTTTTCCCATGCCCTGATTCACTGCTGGGGTCTCTGTTCCATACCCTCACAGCCACCCAGACCCAAGCAGAAGAAGCACATGCAAAGCCCACTGAGCCCGACCTGTTTCCCATCCCTGTCCAGAGCCTGGATCACCAAAAAACCCCTCATGCAAATGTAGCTGCACCACCCAGACCATTTGCAGCCCTCACCTATCCACTCCCATCCTCCCCCACCCCTTCACTGTAGGGTCCCTGCTCCTCCAGCACCCTCCATTGCTCTGCAAAAGCCACGTCCCTCTGTCTTCCACCTCTCCATCCCTCCTCAACCCACCTTGCCCCCAAGAAAACAGCATTTCCAGCTGCTTTCACTCTCCCCCAGCCCAGCCGGGCTGGAAACAGGGACAGGGATATTGCAGCCGGCTTTAGGGTGGCTGGAGGGATTCTGCCATACTCTAAATCCCATCAAGACCCCCTTGTGACTGCAGGTCACCCCATCCATGCCTTGCTGTCACACTGGGGCAGCATGGCATCTTCACGCACCGGCTTCATCATCACCAGGGCCAAATGCTAAAAGGGGAAGCAAACTGCCGAATCCTTAATCTCCTTGAGAAGCGAGATAAATATTATCCTGGGCCACATCAGCTGGTTTATGGGCCCGGGCGGGGTTGGGCAAGCTGACGCTAGATGGGGCTGGAGCCGCGCACCGGTGCCGGCGACGGCACCTTCGCCCTTCCAGCGACCTCGGGCATGCAGCCTCTGCACCCCTGGCAGCCGCTTCTGCACCCCTTGCAGCAGCTTCTTCACCCTGTGCAGCACCTTTTCCCTGTGCACCAGCCTTTTCCCTCGCAGCATCCTCAGTCTCTGCATCTCCCTCTACCCTCGCAGCATCTTCACCCCTTGCAGCACCTTCAGCCTTCTCATCCCCCACACAGCACCTTCTCACCTTGCATCCCCCCTCCCTCTGCCAGCAGGCCCCCTTTCCAGGCACCAGTCCCGAGGAGCTGCTGGGCTCCATACCGTGCTGGGAGTCTGCTCCCAGGTCGCCAAGGTGAAAGACCCCACTCAGCAGGCTCAGGAGACCCTGTCTTCCTCAGAGGTCACCCAGCAGATGGAAATGGGCCCAGAAAAGGGGTCTCAATGCTGCTGGCAAGCAAAAAAATCCTGCCGCCACCACTGCTGCCTCTTCTACCACAGAACGGTGTGGTTTTGGGGGGACAATCTGCAAATGTGCAGATTTGGCTCTCATATACGGCTGATGGCACATTTGAACAAAATGACAGCAAGGAGAAATTAAAGAAAAAAAGACATTTGCTTCTCCCAGTCCCAAAAGATGCCCTTTGACTGATAAAACCTGTGGCGTTGACAGGTCAGGGAAATATGGTGATGAAAGCAGGGAGAAAAAGGCTTGAAGAAGAAGCAAATGTTTGAAGAGGCTGGAGAAAACGCCCCCCTAATCGTTAAGTGCTGCTTGTAAATTATTCATCGCCTGGTAAGAGAGGCACGAATCTATTCAGCGAGAGGGCAGAAGGGTATGAAAACATGGTTAGGCTGAGCCCAGCGTAAACCTCAGCTTAAGGTCAGAAAACTCATCCAGCAGAAACCATCCTCAGACCTAAGCAAACTCAAGGGGGGAGGGTCTAAAGTCCCAGCTCAAACCTGCACAGAGGATTTTCTGCCTCTCTGGGACCAAGGCAGGGGAAGGTTCACCCATCTCTGCTATAGTGCTCATCCACCCCCCCTTTTTAATGAAGGCATTAACGAGCAGATCCAGAGCAGGACCTCCAAAGCCGCAGGGTAGAGCTGGGGATCCGGGTTTGATCAGCCCGAGTAGAGTGGGAAGAAGTGACAGGGCTCTGATCAGCTGAGTGCTCCCCCCTAAACCCTCCTCCCCCTCCCCAGATCCCACTGCCGGTGGGGTGCTGTCGTGTCCCGGCTCCCTCCCGCATGCACGCTCCATTAGTAGGGTGTCAGCACTGATTCCCGGGGCTGTCAGGAAATGGGCTTTTCAGGGCTTTCCAAGTAAATCCCCTGCACTGCGATGCAAGCAGTGAAAAGAATTTATGCTTTAGGGGGAAGAAAAAAGCAAAAGAAAGAAAATGGTTGTCAAAGATTGGGTGGAAAAATATTAATCCTACCAGTGACGCTTTCTGGTGTTGTTAGCCAGAGAACATGAGGATGCTCAGGGAGGGCAGGGGTGCCCAGGGCTCTGCGAACCCTTTCTGTGTTCCCATTGCCCCACTCAGGCATTAAAATTGATTGTTGGAAGCAGCCTCGAGCCCACTTCCCACCCTCCCTTGCTTTATGGCCACAGGGATGCTCCTGGATTTGAGCTACCCAGGGCATCGGCGCAAGCAACGGGCAAAACCAGGGGTGAAAACACATCCCACAGACCACGTAGCGATGCAAGGACTGGATCCTGTGGGGGTCTTGAGGGCGTTGAGGCTTCTCTGGAGCCCTGGGGCGATTTGGTCCATCCAATTTGGACCTCATTGCATTTAAGGTGCGCAGTGGTACCCGCCCCCGCACGCCCCATTACGGGTTTCCATTAGGCTGGGCATAAAGCAGCCGCTGCAGCCACGGAAAAGGAAGCAATAAAGCTCAGTGGATTGGAGGAATTAAAACAGCTGGAGGAAAGCGAAAATCGCTTTTCTCTATTTTTTTTTACGGTTGTTATTTTATTGCTAATTTTCTTCCTGCTTTGCAGCCTGAACTGTGGGGAGAGGCACAGGGTTGAAGGTGGGGTTTGGACAGCACAGGGCCCCCCCCTTTTCCTCCTCCCAGCTATTTAATAAGCAGAATTGAGGTTTAACGACCTGTTATTTTTAAAGCCAGATGGCTGAAAGTACAGGAAGATATTAGGACCATGAGGGCTCGTTTGAATTCATCCAAGGGCTCCATTTAGCAATACAAAGAGCTCGAGGAGGAGGACATCTACCTTTTTTTTTTTTTTTTTTTTCCTGGAGCCGAAAGGTGTGAGCTGGAGGTGCCTGAGGTCTCCGACATAAAGCAGTGGTAATAGGAGAGAATTTGCTAAATGGATTTGGGATTGAGTGATTAAATCGAAGCTGCTCCAGTGAACACTACCCCCAGTAAGGTGCTAGGACACCATTCCCCCTCCAGACCTTGTGACACCCCAAAACAGTTGGCAACTGGGGATGTGGCTGCTGATGGAAAGGTTCCTCCATGCACACGACACCTGAAATTATTGATACCACCAGGCTGTGGCTAAAACCCACTGCTCCCAGCAATGCATCCATTGGGAGAGTGGTTAAATTTGGGATTTATGCCAGTTCTTAACTGTTGCAACCAGGACATGTGCCATTGTGGAGGCTGGCAGGGTGATGCAGCAGGCAGGGTACTGGTGTAGCACCGCTGGCTTCTCTCTTGGCTTCTTACCTGGCAGTAAAATGGACATAGAGGGGCTGGCTCAAGCTCGTCCCCCCTCTCTAGCATGCTAGGGTCCAGGCTGGGGAGGGCATCACTGCCAGACGGGGTCAGGAACGCTGCTGGTCTCTGCAGAGGGAGAGGCAATGGGCTGGAGGATGGATAGATAGATGTGGTGACAGGGACAGCAAAAGGCTACCCCACTGCATGTCCCCTATGCCACCAGCCACATTCCAAATACACCAAGGGGAAGAGTTGTGGATTGGCTACACTCCTCTCATTTTTGCCAGGGGAGCTCTGGAGTGAACCAGCATGGGACCAGCAAGGCAAAATGGAGGAGAAGGAGGCAGTTCTTCATACTGAAATCTGCTTTGGTGGAAATAGTGGGTCCGTGCCCAGCGCAGCCCATCCCGGGCAGGCAGGAGGTGGGTACCCAGGGATGCTGAAAGCCACTTTGCCACCTAGCACTGCTCCCAGCTGGATAATGCCCCTCTGGCCCATGGGCAGGCACTGCCAGACCCCTGCCAGACACTGGCAGGAGCTGTAATGTGATTTTCCTGCCCCTCATTTCCCGCGCCGGGCTCTGCACACCCCGCTCTCCTCCGCCAGCCGGGCTTTTATGGACTCCCCTCTAATCCGGTTAGAGGGGAAGTCGGATCTAATGGAATAAGTGATGGAGCCCGTGTGCTCCTCGCTGCTGCCTGTGCCGGCGAGGTCACGTGCAGGGACCCTCGCCCTGCCTCGGCTACCCCAGCTCCCACTACTAGGGGGGGTTGAGGGTGGGGGATCTTCCCTGCCACTGGGACCCTCGTATTTCACCATCGAGCGTGACCCAGCAAATCCTGAGCTCCCTCCAACCTCCCCGCTCTGCAGATGCTCTCTTGGCTTCGCAATCAAGCCGGGAGCCCGCTCCAAATTGGCCATGTCCATGGGCACCAGTAAAGTGGCCCTCACTGGATATCTCTCCGTGCCTGAGCCCAGCCTCTCCTTGTTAGTGCGGCTAACGAGGGCGGCGAGCAGGAGGAGAAGTCTGGAGAGCATCCCCATGCCCTTCCTCATCTCTGCCTCATTAACACCATCAATATCATCCTCCCCCGTGCCACCACGTTTCATCACGCTGCCGGCCCTTCCCGACCCCCAGCTCCTCCAGCATCAAAGCCGGGATGAAGATATTCCCCCCAACCTGGCCACTCTCCCCATCCTTGGGGGCTAACATCATGCAAAATGCAACAGTTTAGGCTCAGCCTGCAATTCCAGAGGCCGAGGTACAGCTGCTACCCGGAGCGATGGCCAGCCCAGCCCCACCACTGGTGCCCACTTGAGAGCCGCTCACCAGAGCAGCGCGTGCTCTTAATTCAATTAGCGCTGCCCTGAACGATCCCCTGGGATTGGTGGGTGGAAAGCAACAAATTCTCCTTAACAAAGACATTCCCTGCTTTCTCCCCCCCCACCTCCCCCCATTCCTCGTTGGCTCAGCTCTCCCTGGCTACCGGTGCTAGCCGTCACCAGCGATGCCGTAACGCCTCTTGCAATCTGATGTTTGATTGACAGGTGTCAATCAAGAGCTGGCAAGCTCTGCTCAGATGCGGAGAGCCCTCAGAGGGTTTGCTGGTTCATCCACGCTCACCGGGGAAAGGCGGCGCTTCGCCAAAACAAGCCTTTCTTGCATCCCCTGCAGCATGGTTTGGGAATAAAAGTCCCAGTTTCGGCTCTTGTGGAGAAGCTGAGCCAGACAAGCTAAATAAAGGGAAACACACGGCAGTTCCCCACTCCTCGACCAACTGTAAACCTTTTTTTTTTTTTTTGCCAGCCCAAAAGGGGTTTGATGGCCAGGCTGGCACAGGGACAATTTACAGCCCGGCGCTGTGACAATTTACAACAGACGCCGATCTGCTTCTGGTTTTAAATGGCAGCAATTACATAAATTAAGGCTGTTTAAGCAATGCTATAGCCAGCCTGTTGATTTTTTTGTATTTTCCTTGCCTGGAAAAAAACCCAGCACTAGCTATTCCCTTTCTGTCAGAGGCTGTCACCATGTGCTGCCGCGTTGCCAGACTCTATCTGAGGTGACGTGACCAAGGATGCTCAGCGAAGCAGGTGGCAGAAGCTTGGGTTGACCTTGAAGGTCCCAAGTTAATGGCCTGAGCAAGGTAGGGTCGTGCCAAAACGAAGTGTGAAACAGGGCTGATTAATAAACATGGCTGATGAACAAATCTCTTAGGAATAAAGATGCCCCTGGTGGGTATTTTCCAGCTTTTGGATGGGGCTCAGCATCCCAGGCGCATCAGGGACCGCATCCTGCTGACCCTGAGCATGGGTTTGCCACTGGCTACTGCATGCTCAAATTCATTTTTCTTGGGCGAGACGCTAAATTTAGGGTGGAAAAAGAAGAACGAAGGGAGAACAGGAGCCCTGCCTTGAGCCACAAGAAGGTACGGAGGTGGGTGAAGTCGGCTGCAGGTTTTCCTCCTGCAACAGTTTTTCTGTGACAGCTGTTAATTTGCTAAAATGCCAGCGTTTGGCTGAACTCTTTGATTTCTTTGTCTCCCTGAGATGATCAAAGTCTTTTGTTCTTCTTTGGGCTCCAGAGAGAGAACAACTGCCGGGGGCTGAAGGCAGCAGGGAGACCGGCTGGGTGGGGGCAAACCTGCTGCCTTCACAAGGGGGGCTGCAACCTGGCACTGGCCTTTCGCTGGGATAACATGACTCCTGTTTGCTCATTCCTGGTGTCAGGGCTTTTAATAACACAGCTGCTCCAACCCTTTTCCCTGTGGCTATTACAAACAGAACAGGAGTTTGAGACCTTGCAGAAATACCGGGGGATGAGTCCTATTTACAGGAGCCCCTTATCCCTGGAAAACCCTAGCGCTGTGGACACTTCTCCAGCATGGAGGGTCAATGTGAGCATCAGAAGCCAATTTTGGGAGCATCCAGACTCCTGGTAGGAGTTGGTGAAATCTCATCAGAGGCCACAGAGCAGCCAAGATTTACACTCGGCTCTGAGAGCACCGGGGAGTACAGATGGTCCAGGGTTTATTTAGCTGATGTTTGTTATAAAAAGCCCAGCCAATCTAGGTTATGCATTTTCAGCTCTCTACATTAAAACTGAAAAAAAAGAAAAAGAAAGAAAAGAAACGAGAGGAGCTCAGTGAGTCTGCTGTGGGTGAGGGAGAGGAGGCAGGAGGGGCAGGGCTGCTGGGGCTCTTGCACCCTGGTGGCAACCCTGCTGTGAAGACTGCCCCAAAGCCTTACTGGGTCTGTTCAGGTCCTGTATTGACTGTCTTGGCCTTTTGGCTCCCGTTTGGCCCCTTCTTGCTGTCCTGAAGCTGAGCCCAGGACTAATCCATGAGCAGAGCAGTTGGAAAACCAGCCTTCAAGCATCTCTTGCAGCCTGGGGCTGCCCGAAGGAGTCGAGGAGAGGCTCTGCAACTGCAGCAACATCTCCCCTGCTCACCACCCTGTGGTTTCGTGGTGCTGGGCATCACAGCCAGCCAGGCTGGGGCATCTTACTCAGAAAATCCTGACCTCCAGGCAAGAAAAAAGGGCCTTGGCAAAGCTGGGAGGAGTCGAACCTGCCCTCACTCTGCTTGGTAGCAGCTCGCTCATTGATTTGCATCGCTCCAGGTCCGTCTGCCTGAGCTGCCGCCGGATGAATTAACCAGACGCAGAGCCCAGGGCTGGCTCTGGCTCTCCCGTTTTTTTGTTTCCACTCCCAGCTCTTACATATATTAAGAAAGGCAGAGCTAGAGGGCGGGGGAAAGGGAGAGGTTGGGGAAGAGGAGAAGAAAAAAAAAAAATTACTGCTCCCAGATCAAAACAATAATCAGCTAAATGAATTCCGCAGCATTTTCCCGCATGACTGCGAGTGATAATTTAGTGCAGCAGCCAGCTGGAAGCAAAAGGATTAATTCTGCACTTAGTGACACCCATGTGAATAATTCATCACACGCAGACCCCTTTTCACTGACCCTCCTGGGCAATCGCTCTGAAGACCCCCACCAGCCGGCCCCAGGGATGTGGGGAGGCACTTGACAGTGCAGCTACCAGACCTGTCCCAAATTCATGTGATGGGCAGGATTTGGGGTTTGCAGATAGGAGCAGAGGCCAGTGGCTGCAGTACTTAGGTCAGGCTCATCACTGCATCCTAACCTGCCCAAGGGCTAGTGGGTTTCCCTCCTTCCCGGGAAAAGAATTCCCTCCCTCCTGTGACATCCCCAGGGACCACAAATGCTGAAGGATGGAGACAGCTTGGACATTTGTCACTGTGATTAACCAGCCTGGACCTGCTGCATGCAGAGATGGGGAAAAGCCTCTCCCAGATACCCTGCCCATGCCCTGCCTGCCCCCCTGCCTCCAGCTGGGATTCCCTGGGAATACGAGCACGTGCCAAAAGCCCTGGGAAAGCGACGGATGCGTGAGGGCAGGAGCAATGCTGCTTTTTCGAGCTGCCTGAAGGCACGATCCAGAGCCTAGGGGGATCAAACCTGGATCTAGCCCAGCTGGTCCCTGCCTCAGAGGTTTGGAGAAAGGGTGGCAGCTATAAAGAGCTATCTCCTGCCTTGTCCCTGTCCCCATCCCTCCTTGCCTTGGCGTTTGCCATGCCCAGCATCTCACCTCTGACTGAAGGAGCTGAAGGCAGAGCCCCACGGTCGGGATGGTCCCCGATGTGGTTTTGAGATCTGTGCCCTGGGGAGGCAGAGGAAGGGTCACAGCCTGTGCTGGTCTTTGGATGTCTACAAGAGTGGCTTTGGCATCACCCAGATACCATCCCAGGGTCCGCGGCTGCAGTTTGGAGCAGGGATCCCAGATTCCTGAAGGATGCTCAGGAGCTTCGTGACAGGCTGCCCACCCAGACATGGAGATCCGTCCCACCATGCCAGCAGCTATTGATCCCACCATCTCTGGGCCAAATTACCATGCCACCCTGCCCAGTGTCACCCCACAGCCCCCAGCTCACCTGCAGGGCAAGGCCATCCACACGCATCCCACCGCTCTGGGCCACCAGCTCCTGGAAAACGTGGCTGGTGAGGGGCAGCACTGAGTATCCCACAGGAACGAGGGTCCCTGGAGCAATCCACACTGGGGAAGGAGTGAGAGCAGCTGGCTGAAGGCACAGCAGCCCAGGATGTGCACCCAGCCAGACCCAGGGATGAGGGACAGTAGCGTCGGTGGGGTTCCCAGACTCACTGGTTTTGTACGGGTAATACTCGATGGCCAGGGCGGTGTCCTCGGAGAAGATGCTGGCTGCGTCTCGGCCTTGGAAGAGGAAGGAGGTGTCCCAGCTTGGCTGCTCTGAGGACCTGGATGGTCGGGACATCTTAGAAGACAACAGGAAAATTATCCTTCAGATACCTTCTCTATCTAAGGATAAATAAGCAGAGAGATAGCAGAGAGAGTAGAGATGGGGATAAAGAAAAGCAACAAGCTGGGCAACTGCATCCCATCCCTGGCTCAAAACCAACCCTGAATCCCAGATGCTTGAAGTGGTTTTCACTGGGTCTTTGAGCCTGGATGTTTCTCTCCAGCATCTTCCCCTCGCAGAGCCGGAGGAGGATGAACTGCACTGACTCCATGCAGAACCTTTGGATATCTGTTGGGCAGCCTGGACCTCGCTCTTGGGGAAGGGTGTGGTGGTGATATAAGCCTGCAAGAAGGCTTTTGGGGTCCATATATTGCTACCAAATCATTTCCCAAGTGTAATAGCTGGGTCACTGATAGACACCAAACAGGGGGCAACATGTTTATCCTCGGAGCCATGAGCTGCTGTTGCAAAATGCATCAGTCTGTCCCCACCAGCAGCTGTTCCCCTCTGCCTTTGGTGAGCCCTGCCAGCCCTCCAAAGGTCAGACTTAGCCCCAGCCAAGAAATTATTGACAGCAGCTCCTTTTTCCCTTTTTTTTTTTTTTTATTCCATGGGCCAGCATCGCCCAGCAGGGACCAGACGCTGATCAGCTTTTCTGCATCAGCACATTTCGGCTGCGGGGAGCAGGGGGGCGTCTCCCTCTGCTCATGTTTGGTGCTGCTAATGGGCATGACTGCACCTCGGAGACCCACAGCGGTGCATTAGCCATCCCTGGGTGCTGGGAGGGAGGGGAAAGTGGGGCTGGGAGGCTTCAGAGCCCCAAAACGTCTCCACGATGGGCTGCGTTGGGTAGCACTGGTAGTGCCAGCTCAGCACCGGGCTGGTTCTCTCAGGCTGGAATTTGGCAGGAGGTCTTCGGAATCAACTGGGATTTTTAACTGGGATGCAGCTTGCTTTCATGCAGGGGGCCCAGTCTGAGCCTTTAAGTCCGCAGGGAAAACCCATAAAGAGTAGGGTTGGTCCCAGCAGCTGGATTCAGCTCAGCACGCTCCAGCCGCTATTCTCCTTTCCCAGCCCACGGGCATGTTTCATCTACCTCAGAAAGCCCAGTTTTGGGGGAAAATTTCCTAAAAACCACTGAACGCCGCCTCCAGTTACTTTTCCTGGCATGGACCTGTACAAGATGCTGTGAGATGATGCCATTTTAGACTCAGCAGGGAGGGGAAAAGTCAAATGCAGGAGCATATTGTTAATTTGAACCTGATTGTCACAGGTCCTGAGCCCACATGGTTCCTCTCACTGGGATGGAGATGGAAGGGAGATGACATTCCCAATTTCCCCCCGTGATTTTGGGGGCTGGGAACGGCGGGCCAGGAGTGTTTGCCAGGACCAGGCTGTCTCCCACTGGCTCGGCAGGACAGATGTATGCTCTGCGCCAGGGCGTCAGAGTCGATGCACTGATTTGGGCAGACGTCTTGGCACAGCAACTGTCTCTGCCAAGGGCCACCTGGAGAAGCACAGCAAAGGGGATGGGAGGAGGAGGAGGAAGAAGACACCTTCATCCTCCTTGACTACCCCAACTGAAGAGTGGTTCAAAGGCGGCGTTGTTGGCATGAGCAGAGGTAGAGGCAGCCAAGCCCTCCTCTCCTACCTTCCCAAAGGATGGGGCCATCCTCGTGGGCTGCATCCCTGGAGGGTGGAGGCCCCAGAAGAGAGCAAGAAGCTCCAGAGAAGTGGGTTAAGCTCGAGAGTCCCCAAAGAAGCCTAAAAGGAGGTTCGTTTGTGAGGGGACAAACATCACAAAGGCTTGAACTCGATGCTGGGAGGACAGATGATTTCTGCAGGAGGCACAGGCTGGTGCCCGCCTGCCTCACAGATTTGCCACTGCCACCAGCATGTCCAAACCCATCCCTTTGGGTGAGAAAGGGGCTGTTGGCCCAACAAAAGCACTCAAGGAAAACACCCATCACTCTTGCAAGTGGCTCTGCGCAGGTCTCAGCTAACTCCTGGCCAGGAAGACCAGATCTCCAAGATCCTTGTCCAGACAGGGAAGGGTTAAGCACCCAGCAACCCAAACCCCTGCTAAGTAAGAGGGGTACCCTGCTGAAGGTGAATCCAAGAGCCATTGTCTGCAGATGCTGATGGGAGCCGACAGGCAAGAGGACACGCTGGGCTGGCAGAATTATCGAATCCGATTAGCCTGCCCAGGAGTTCACTCGGGAAAAGCCATTAACCTCTGGAACCAGAGCAGCAATGCTCCCTCCTTCTCCTCCTCCCAGGTGTTAGTTGTTCAGCCTTTCCAGGAAGGAGCCATATTCTACAGGTGTGGAAACTGAGGCAGGAAGTGGCGGGGTGGTGTGTGTGTGTGTGTGTGTGTATGTGTGTGTGTGTGTGTGTGTGTGTGTGAGTGGATGGGGGTTCCACAGCTCCCTGGGGCAACCTGGCCGTGCAGCCTTGGTGAGAGCATCCTGAGCAATGCATTAAGACGGGCAGGCATGTGGGCACGGAGGGGAGGAAAAGGAGAAGGAGGAGGAGGCAGCAGCACTCACGAAGGCCAGATGGCCGGGATTTAATCACTCGTCCTCCCGCACTGGGCTCCCACAGCTCCACGTTGGCATTGCTGCCTACACTGAGGCTGTGGGGCTTGGCTAGGGCTCGCCTAGTGCATGGCTACCACAGCTTCCCAGGGGCTTGTGTGTCTGTTTAGCCCAAGAAATGCAAAGCAAAAATGCATTTGACTGCATTTAGAGAAAAGAAACAGCCCTGCTCTGGCTGGGAAACCGCAGTCTGGGGATCGGAGGTGGGGGGAGGTAGTGTGGGGGCAAGCACATGGGGATTTCTTCCCTGAAATCTGCTCTAGAGCCAGGATGAGCAGCCCATATCCCGAACCTCGTGCCATGGTGGGACTGGGGTGCTGGTCCCAAAGCGGGCAGAGACTCAAAGCAGAGTGTCCCCAGCGCTCCGCACGCCTCTCACCTGCCAAGAACAACCCAAGGAGGCATGGGGGGGGGCAATGAAACAACAATTATTGTAATGAACGACCCGCACTAGCGGTTTTTATGATAATTCTGCGCCTTGTGGGCGACTTGGCACTTGGCCGGCCTCCTCTAAGTAATATTTTATTTATGGGCTCCCCAAACGTGTTGATACAGGGCGTTCCGCTTCGAGCCGATCAGAATTCAGCGCACGGGGCAGGGAGAAGGACCGAGGTGGAGAAACGTGCCCTGCACCAGCATTTGGGGCCAGCTGGATCCCTCTTTTCAGGGCAGCTGGACATCTGTCCTCGCCATGCTTTTGCCTGGCTCTTCCCAGAGGCGAAGGGATGGAGCAGCTCCGGGTTTGAGGGGCGGCAGCTTCACGTTGGCTGCTGGTTCTGCTGCTCCATCGCACCACCTCCTTGCCCTAGCATCCCTCCAGTCCCTTGCCTCTCCCTCCCTGCTAATTTTTGGCAAGGCTCGGGAACAAAAGCGGGGCCCTCCTCCTGCTCACCCGATGATGATGCTGTGTGCTGAAAACATATGTTTCCCTGGCAACAGCTATTTTGAAGACGTAGGTCTCTAGCTCTCCTGGTGGTACTTGAGGCCCGAGGAGGAGAAGGTCTCTGCCTTTGAGAAGCAACACTCAAGGCGGAGGCGTGAGCAGAGCAGGGAGAAAAATGAAGCACAAAGGCATGAAGGAGAAGCTGCCTGTAGGCTTCTGCGGTGTGAGGACTGTGTCTCTGATGCTCAAAGCTTCATTTGCCCCTAAAGCTTTTC
>NW_008613099.1:6491-20716 GCF_000691845.1 Merops nubicus | reverse complement strand
TACATGGGCCCTTAGCCCCCCCTGCCGCAGAAGGGATGCTCATTGGTACCCGAATGGGATGGATGCTGCCCAGGGAAGTGGTGGGGTCCCCATCCCTGGAGGGATTTAGGACCCGTGTAGATGTTTTGCAGAGGGACGTGGTTCAGTGGTGGATGTGGGTTAACAGCTAGGCTTGATGACCTTAAAGGTCTTTTCCAACCTGAACAGTTCAGTGGTTGGAACCCTGCAGATGCACTTGGGTTCGTACCTGTGGGCAGCCACAGTTGGCAGCTTGAGCAGTGCTGAACGCTGCTGCAGGAGGGTCTGGGAATGTGATGGTGGTGGGGTTGATGCCAGGACAAGAGATGAGATGTCTTTCCATGCGGTGCCTGAGAAGTGATGGAAAGGGGGGGGAATCAACATGTGTGGGGCCACATCTGCTCCCAGGAAGCTGAGTGCTGGAGTCGGGGGGATGATGGCACCAGGGATGCTCAGGTTGTAGCACCCCTCCTGTGTCACCAGAAGACCCCATGGCCACCACTCACTTGTACTCCTGAACATTGGTCACAACTCTGGCCACAGCGACAAGGGCGCCGGAGGGGGTAGCCAAGGGGGCCGACAGCCCCCGCAGCAGCACCTGGAAGGTAGGGGGTCCGTGCTGAGGCGTCAGCAAATGTGATCAGGGGGACAACTCCCCTAAATCAGCATCAGCAGCTTCTGAAGCAGGACAAAACATGCAGCAGCATCCTCCCTGAGTCAAGAGGTCCATCCCAGCGCCCGCAAACCCTCCCTGTCCCCAGGACCACCCCTCACCTCCAAGGCCACGTAGCTCAACCCATTGCAGCGAGGGATGAAGCTGCCTTTGCGGACGATGGTGACATGCAGGACTGTCCCTGGGAGGTCCCGTGTCCTCGGCTGTGCGAGGAGGAGAGTGAACCGTGGGGAGGAGGAAGGGTCAAGGCCACCACAGGCAGGAGCTGGGCAACCAGACAGCCCAGCACTGACGCTAAAACACCAACTGATAATTAAAGCTCACTGTCCCCCTGAGCCTTCCCGGAAAAGATCAATATAATAAATCCTTCTGCGTTTAAATATTTAATTGCTCCCAATCTCTGTGCAGGGAAGAGGAAACTCAGCCAGAGCCTAGGGGAGGCTGATTTTGGGGAAGTGTGGAGTGAGTTTGCTGGGTCTCAGCTGTATGAGGAGCTATCAGCCAAGGCCCCAGGATTGTTAACACGTTGGGAAGGAGAAATCCTCACGGAGGGGCTTGGGAAGCAGCTTCTCTCTGGGGCTGAATATCTGCTGGCATTAATTAACGTGCCATGGCCCCTACTTAAGGATCACTCTGACACATGGCCCGGCCCTGCAGCTCCTTCCCCAGGATGCTGAGGGGAAAAGCACTTCCCAGCTTGTGATCCCATCACTTTTCCTCGCCCTTTTCCCACCGGAGATTTAAAAAGCCCTGCACAACGCCTGCCTTGTTCCCACCTCATGGGAAGCCCAGGCAGCTCTTTGCTCTCAAGCCTCTTTGAGCACCTTCCCCAACCTGCCAAATTCAGGTTTCCCACCAGGATTAGTCTGTTATACAAGGGTCCCTTTGCCCACAACCCCCAGCTACAGCTAGAGTGAAAATCAGAGTTATAAGCAGGAATAAGCAGCAGGAAGGAGGGGTAGGAGCGGTACCTACCAGCACCAGTCTGCAATGGTGGGGCTGGAAGGGTTGGAGGTGCCTCACAGGCAGCTGGAAGGTCCCCAATGCCTCCTTGGTGGCTTTGTCTGCCACTGTGACAGTCAGGGCTGGAAGAGAGAGGGTTGACTGTCAGGATGAGCAGGGCTGGCCATGGGGTTTTAGGAAGGAGAGAGCAGGCGAAGTGATGAGGGGAGTTTTGGGGAAGGTCTGAGTGAAGAAGTGACAGAGGTGCTGGGGGGATTGGTTGGTTTTCAGCAGTCCCTTCCCCTTGCAGGTCACGGCTGGGTGAACAGGGGCTGGATTTAACCCATCCTGGGTTTATGTGCACACACATGTGCATCCCAAGGAGCCCTCAAGAACACATCCCAGGCATCCCCAAGAAAGTGAAGCCTGTGAGCAACCGGCACCAAGGCAGCTCAGATTCCCAAGTAAGAATCTGGGATTTCCCACTGATCCACCTCTTCAACCTCCCTGGCTCCAGCTCACCCTGCTCAGCTGCCCAGGTACAATACTGCCCTGAGACCTCCTTGTCATGGGTGGGTTTTGCAGATACTTGCCACCATTGTCCCAGCGTGTGCCCCAGCACGGCAGCATCACCCCCACAGCTACCAGCATCCCCGGCTCTGCCCTTAACTTCAAGCAAAGCTGCAATTTAGTTGACAAGCACAAGCAGGAGCCTTTTATGGGAAAAAAAAAGGAGCTGATGGAAGGGAAAACCGCCCTCTCTTTATGCTGCCATCAAGACTTGGGCTTCCCTTCCCCCAGCTTAATGACTGTTCCGAGGCACTCGCCTTAACTCCTGCTTGGCCAGCCTGCTGATGCCACTGGTCGTGCATGTCCCCAGGATGAAGACGATGGCCCATGCCAGTGCATGGGCCATGCTTTCCCAGGCACTTGCCTTTCAGCGAGTGGTACATTTCTGTGGAGATTTTATTTTTCTCCCAACTCTTTGCAGAAAGAGCACCAGGCAAAACTGATCTGGAGTGGAGCAAGAGATGAGTGGCTTTTCTGCTAGCCACCAGAGATGATAGATCACATTTGGCAGCCCCACCGATGGACAAAAAAAGGGGGGAAAAAAAGGACGGAAACCGTATTTCTGGGCAAGAAAAAGTGGCAGCTGCAGCTGGGAAAACCAGCTCCCGTCTGAACATCTGGGAGATGAACTTCTCTGAGTATCTGGGGGACTTTGGGAGGCAGATGAGCAGGGCTGGAGGTCCCGCTGTGTCTCCCTGCATCTCTTCCAATACTGCACAGGGCAAAGTACATCAAAAGCTCCTCAGTTTGATTTAGGTCGGGGCCTGATGGGATTAAGCATGATGTGAAGATTGGCTCCTACAGTTGGTTTTGCAAAGGGCTGATTATAATCAAACCCTGTCCTCTAATGCCGTGAGGTTTATTACAATTGGAGATTGTGCAAGGAGTAACAGCACTGTGAGGTGACTCCAACCAATCCCAGGTGTTGGGATGGCAGTGGGGAAAGATTTTGGGTGCTCCTCACTGCTGCCAGCTCCCACAGGATGCTTTGGAGGACACCTGGAGCCTAGCCCATTCTGCAGCGTCCCTGATGCCACAGCAGCCACGCAGCAGCACCTCTGCCTGGATGCTGCTCTGAGTCCTTGGCTCACTGGTAACCCCAAATCACCCCTTCAATGAGGCCAGCCCCACGTCGAAGTCCCAAGCATCCCTGTCCCCATGGCCCTCTGATGCTCTCACCTGCCCAGCCTGCATCTTCAGCATCCATTTCCACCGTCACCTCCTCCTCCCAGATGGGCGTGTGGGTTGGCACCGAGGATGCACGGGTCACCTCTGCCTCCTGCTCATCCCTTCTGTTGGTGTTACTGGGAGGATAAAGGAGGCAAACAGCCAAGGTGAGGAAGAGGAATGTGTCATCAGGGAGCTGGGCTTGGGAGAAGGACGAGCAGCGTCCCAGCTTGGCACAGCCAACAGCAGCCAGCCCCCCACTCTTAGCAAAGCTCTGCCCCCGCTCAAGGGAGCTGCGCTGGGGCCCTAGGGCTGGTTTTACTCCCAGCTGCCGGATCCCGTTGAGCCCCCAGCGATGGGCTTTGCAGCCCCTTTTATCCGAAAGGCCATTTCAGACCCCAGAGGCTAATTAGCCAGCTGTATTGATGAAGGGACGGGGAGAAGGCTGCTGGGAAAGGAGAGGGGAGATTGAATGTTAATGGCTGCCATCATTAAACACACACATAACAAAGCTGAGCAATAATTATGGTGGCTTAGCAGCCACTGGTCCTGGGTAATTCTTCATCCACGCCGGTGAAGAGCCACCAGATTCAGGGCTGTTTTGGGGTTGTTCCTCTCACTTTTATCATTTGCTGAGCTTGGCTAATGATAATAATGCTCCTCCCCATCAGATCTTTTAGGGATTTCTGCTGCCCAGTGAGACACTGGGTGTCATCTTGAGAGGTCCAAGACTGTGACAGAGTCCCACAGTGGTGTTAGGATGACCTCAAATCCTCTCCATCCCCGGCCACAGGGTGAAGGAGGATGGTGATGTAGTGTCAGGACAGTGTGACACAGATGCCCCAATCCCATCAATGAATTGCTCTGAATATTAAGATGATGAAGTGTCCGGTGCTGGCTCCTCCAGGAAAGCTCTTGCTGAAGCAGAACCAACACAGCTCTTAGAGAGAAGTTACCAGAGCATCTGGGAGCAGATGGTGGCACTTTGCCACCCCCGGGAGCTAGAGTCCCAAACTCCCGGGGAAAGGAGATGATGAAGGTCCTTCCAGCTGTAGAGTGAACTCCAGGTAGTGGTGGGACTGAGCAGGTTCTTAGCAGCTGGATGGGAGCATGCTCTATGCTTGCAAGACCTCCACCTCCATCCCCTTGGACTGCTGAAGAGACCAGTCTTATGGATCCTGTGTCCACATCCCATGCTCCTTTCCCATCTCCCACATGTCCTGTTCACAATTGGAGAAGCCCACCTGCATCCCACAAGGTTGGAGCTGAGCCAGCCAGCAATGGCAGGTGGGAATTAGCATCAGGCTGGCACTGTTACGGAGGGGCTGGAAGAAAACCCACTCTCCAGTAATGAGCTCTGTGGGGGATTCCTCTACCAGCAACGTGCTCGGAGTCCGAATGAAGCCATACCTGGCCTGGGAGGGGTGGGAGGAGGAGGAGGAGGGTGAGAACTGGCTGCTCTGGACCCCTTCATTACAGACTTGCCTAAGGACCAGAGCGAGAGAGCATTCCAAAAGAGCTGTGAAGTGGGGAGGAGGAAAACAACCCACCACAGTACAACACAGGGGGGATGTGCTTCAAAATCAAATGAATTTGATGTCTCCCCCTCACCCCAGCCAGCTCCAGCCCTGCTGGTGGGGCAGGAGGTGGGGTCTGCAGGGCGCAGGGGCTGGGATGGATGGAGAGATGCTCCTCTGATGCTCTGCAGCCCTCCCCACCCGCTCCAGGGCAGACACCTCACTCTGCCGTGCGGGGAGGATGCGGCAGCCGCCCACTGCTGCGATAAAAGATAAAGATAAAAGATGCAGACGGCCGCCCCCGGGGAGTTATTAGACATCAACGTCTCGGCCATGGTGCTTGGGGACGGCGTCACGCAGCCACCCCACTGCCTGTGACACCCAGGTGCCCAGCAAAGGGCTTGGCAGGGCTGCACCCAGCCCAGGAAATATTTATTTACCCAGCATTGTAAGTTATTATCTCTATAGGGTGAGTTATTTCTTGGGCTGACATCCCTGTGGTGGTGCAGGCATGTGGTTCTCGGGGAAGAAACAGTTTGTGGGACAGACATTCAGGGTGTTACTGCTGCAGCAGTTGCAGGATCCAGCCCTGGGGAAAGCAACGCTGCCCACCCCCCTCAGACCTGCTGGGCTCCATGCTGAGCTTGGGGGGCTCAGGTAGGTAAATAGGGATCAATCAATGGCAGAGGTGTGAGAGTAATTGCTGAAAAGATTTGGAATGAGAAATTCCAAAGGAAGAAATTATAAAAGGAAGAATTATAATTTCCTTTCTCCTTTGAGAAACCCCATTTTTAGATTGCTCCAGACCCTCCGACCCTATCTTCATCCCACCATGACCTCAGCCAGCTGCTGGGGCAAAGAAGGGACCCCCCAAAGACTCCTCTTGGTCCCATTCTCTAAATCCCCCTGCACTGGGGTGATCAGCTGAACCCCTCGGCTTATTTTTGGGCACTCCATGGAGCCTAACACCCTACAACCCCTTCCCAGGTGGGGCATCTCATCCGCACCACGACCAGACCCGCAGGCCAGGGAGACCTCGGAGCCCCCATCCCCCAAGGCTGGGAGCAGATGGCGCATTCAGCAGCGACCTTGAGTTTCTTCTCTCGGTGCTGAAGAGCAGAAAGGAAGCAGCGAGGAGGGACTTTCACCCACCCGCAGGACTCGATGGAGAGAAGGCAGCCAGAGCCAGGCGCTTTGTGCCCTTAATTGTGAGCACACCGCGTCAAGGTCATCCCTGCATCCCGCTGGATGGGCAGCGATTCATCTGTGCACGCCAGGGAGCGAAAGGAAGATGCAGAGCAAAGCCCCTGAGAGCAGGGAGAGGGGATTTGCTCAGCATTCCAAGGATGAGGAGCACAACCAAGCCGACAGGTCCACAGAGCGGCTCCAAAGGAGGAACCCCATCCTCCCTGGAGGAGGGATAAGCCAAAGCCCATCTGGATGCTCGTGCGTGGCTCTCTTGCTGCTCGGGGGTCTTTCAGATTCACTCTGCTAAGCCTTTCCCTCCCTGATCCTCTGCACTGAGAGCTGGAAGAGAGGCACACAACTCTGAAACGCTGTGGGACGTGGAGTTCAGGCACGAATGACTGTGCATAGCCACAAAGGGCTGGTGTGAGCGGTATCGCTCCTCTCCTCCCATCCCTCTCCCGATTTTGGGGGGGGGATGCTCTGGGTGCTGGCAGTTTGAGCTCAGGCTGGCTCTGCTGGTTGTACCCAGCTGCTTCGGGGGGGATCGGCTGCCACCAGGTCCCCACCAGCACATCCTCTGCCTACTTCTCCTTCTCATCGTAGAACCCCACCTTTTTAACTGCTACATGCCACTCTCCTACAAAAGCAAGTGCCCTGAAAAACAATAACTGATTCCCTTCTGCCTTGGCTCCTTCACTATGGTTACTAAAAGGCCCCTCATGTGTCCTGCATCCCTAATACCACCCTCCCCTCCCCTCTATCACTCCCCTGTTACCATGGCAATGTGGTGATGGAGCAGCACCAGAATGTAAAGAGAGATGCAACAATCACATGCCACCCTCGTGCTATCATTTAGGATATTGATGTTTAAATCTCCTGAGATTATCTGAGTGTAATTGGTTTATGGAAATAGAGACAACTCCTGCGGTGGAGTTACTCAGGCTGTTGGGGCGGAGAGCGGGTCCTTGGCATGGGGAGGGTGGGAAAGAGGGGAAAGGGATGGAGGGGAGGCAGAGGGGGCTGCCAGCCAGCCCTGAAAAACCTCACAGACAATGCCCCCATGATGAAAAGCTGTGTGCCCCCTTCCCAGGAAGCCTCCAATGTTGTGGCACTGGGCACCATGGAGACCCTTTTTACCGTGGAGCTCGGGGTTTCTACACTGGAGAACACTCAGCAAGCAACAGTTTGCTCTACGCACTTGCAGAGATGTTTCCAGCCTTTCACAACCCCAGCTGCTGACTGACCCCAGTGGATGAGCCCCCACTACTGCTTCCCTGTCCCCTGGCACTGACGCATCCACTTGAGTACCAGCCTGCCCTGGGGAGATGCGCGGGAAAAACCCAACTCCACAGCCAGGTGATGCTCTGAAGGCCCCGACAGCCACTTTCTCCCCCTCTTTTCCAGGGAAGCAATGCCAAATCCTCTCTGCCTCCTCGAAGGGCTCTTTGGGATGGCACGCTCACCCCGTGGCTTCGTGGCCTCCCTCTTAACACAGACCAAAGCATGACCGGCTAATTGAGTCCCCTGGCACATGCATAATGTACGAGGAGACACGTTCTCCTTACCCAAGCATCCTGTTTTATTTATTAAACCACTCTTTTATTTATCGTGATATCATCTCGAAGCCCAGGCAGCATTACCCTATGGATTTTTTGACATCATTTTATACTTTCAATATTAGGAACACTTTCTTCCTGGCGCCCCAGATAGCCAAAGCACCCCAGCCCTTTCCTTCTCCCACCTCGGTGAGGAGTCCTGGCTCGTCATGGAGGTGATGCTTGTGCGTGTCATTGTTAAAGACATTCCCCCCCTCCCTGGGTCTTTCAAAGAGTTATTAACAGGGTGACAGCTCCTAAACCCTTTGGCTGTGTCCCCATGATCTCCAGTGTCCCTGTGGGCGGATGCTGGATACTCACATGACAATGTATGGCCATGGAACCCGGCCCTCCCGTGTAGCTGGCAGGTTGGTGGCACTGTGGAGGGTGACGGTGATGGCTTCCTTCCCCGGGCTGGCCATGTGTCCCCAGCCAGGTGCTGGTGCATGCCCAGTCTCCTCTGTCCCCATGGGAGACTTGGATACCTGCCAGGAACAAGTGGGAGAGACGTCAAGGTGGGGAGCAGGTGGCTGCTCCTGCAAAGCTGCAGCGTGTCCCGGTCACCCGGCCTCATCCCCACAGCCTCAGCTCAATGCTGAGAGCCCAGACGGGGGAGGTGATATCCCCAGCACATTCCCATGACTCAGACTTGTCTCCACAACTCCTGCGTGGTGCTGAAAGCCTGGATGGAGGAGAAGAGTCTGGGGAGATGGTGCATCCAGCACATCTCCATTGCCCAAGCTGGTCCCCAGGACCTCTTTGCTTGATGCTGAGAGCCCAGATGAGGGATGAAAATGGGGGAGATGGTGTCCCTGGCACGTGCCCATCACAGCTGCCTCTTTACGGTCCCAAGCGCCCAGCTGCGGCTCCATACCACGGATATCACCATGCCACAGCAGGCCCACAACAGGTGCCAGGCTTTCTGGGAGAACACCCAGCAAAATGAGAGCATCCTGCATGGGGTGAAACCAGCTCAGCATCCCTGCTTAGTGTGATTCCACAGGAGCAGCAACACAATGGTCCCACCAAAGACCCCAAGCCAGGCCACCAAAATAGGGAATAACCACCTAAACCACCTCCATTTCCCCCATGGCCCTCCAAAATGCCAACAACCCCCCACCCTAGTCCCTGCCACCCACCTGCTTCCCCTTCCCACTAGTCCAGGCATGTCCACGATTTGCAGGGACTCATCAGGAATTGGGCTCTCAGCCTATTCCGAGGGGAAAAGGGGAGAACATGGCAGCTCCCCCCACCCCAGCTCATTAATTCCCAGCAGCTGAGGTGAGAAGAAGCAGCAGAGCCTCAAGCTGCCACTCCTCACGCTCAGGGGGACACCCCCCCCCGGCTCCTGTCACACCCCTTCCAAGTGCGAGACGCCATCATCCCCCACTCCCCATGCTCACCCTCTTGTGCATCTTCTGTTTTTACCTCGGACTGTGGCTACAAGGGGTTAAAACCCACCCTCAGCCCCTTGAAAAGCAACCCCTGCCTGCATCCTTCTGACCTCCTGGGGTTGAAGCAAGAGCTCCAGCCCGGCGGGCTCCTCAAAGCCACTGCCTGCAAATCCCCTCCGACGTGTGGCTTCGCCTCCAAACTCTGTAATGAGGGGCTGGTTCATCCTAAGTCGTCCTAAGCCCTCTCCCTTGTCTCCCCCGAGGCTGCCTGGCTGCAGTGGTGCTGGGCTTGGTGAGCCAGGAGGTGACCCACCATCCGTGAGGATGACTTGTGGTGTGGAAACCTGGGTGCTCTGACCACCAAAAGCCTGGAAAAATACTTAAATCAACTTTATCCCCCCCTTATTTTGTTGCTGTCAGCTCAGAAGCCAGCTGGAGCTTGGAGCTGGGGACAAGCTCAGCTTCTATGACAGTCGGAAAGTGACACTGAAGGAGCAGAAACAGAAAGTTTGGGACAATTCCCTGATCCGCAGGGAAGATGGGGGGTGGGGTCGGGTGGGGTGGGGTCGGGGGGCATTGCCAGCTCGGTGGCAGTTATCCCCCTGCCCAGCAACATTGATGGACAGGGGGAATTACAGGGTTTATTGACCTGATGTGAGATTATATCCATCAAATCACCCACCCCTGGGCACAGGCTTTCCCTGCTGGCAGCCAGAGCTGCTCTGCACCCTGCCTGAGCACCCAGCTCTCCCTGTACCCTCAAAAGCACAGCACAGCAAGCCCTGACACCTTCCCAAGGCCTTCCCAGAGAGGAAGGGAAACAGAAGGATGTGTAAGAGTACAAACACTATCTTCAAAGAAAAAAAAAATGTTTTTTTCCCCATTTTAGTCTCAGCAATGAGGAGAAACTGTGGGATGGATGTGGGGGAGGGAGGAGAAAAGCACAGACCGGGGTTTAAGACCCCTGGGCTGTATCAGCACAAGCTGCATCACGGAGGAAGGCTGTGGGATGGATCCAAGAGGCAGGGTGATGGATTTGCAGGCAGAAAGCACACACAGGAGTGCAGGCAGGGCAGGAAGGGATGCCCTCCCCAGAGACCTCGCTCTCCTTTCAAGACAGCATCTGCTCAGGCCCTGAGTCTGGAGTTTTAGTGAATATTTGCACCTCAAATACTCACTAAAAAAGCAATGCAGAGGAATTCCAGCTATCAGAGCTGGGAGAAAAAACCTTGCTTTGGACTGCACAGATACCTCTGAGCTCACTGGTGGAGCCCAGGACCTGAGCTGTGATGCTGGATCTGTGTCTCACATCACAGACTTGTTTATGGCTCTGGATCACTATTTTGGGACATTTTCCTACGTTTTCCATATTTTCTTTCACATTCCAGACAACAGAAGCAGGTTTCTTAGCACATGTCTTCATACCCACCACGTATATTTACATCTTCCAAAAAATTTGGTTGGTTTTACTGCTAACAATGGTTGCAGCATGATAATTAGCAAGGGGTTTTAATAGGAAATTCATGAGTGGTTAAGCTGTGCAAAACTCAGCAGGAGAATAAAACATTTTAAAAATAGCAGGTGTGAACAATGCCAGACTTTGCAGGCAACCAGTACCCAAAACCCTCAGCAAGGCTATGATTAACTGCTGAAAAAAAAACCCTACCCCAACAGTTACTATTCAAAGCCAGGAGGAAATTCAACATTTCTTCCAGAAAGGAGCATGCCTGCAGTTCCAGGTAGAGCCCACACTTGTTTTTCAGCTCTTTTACTCTTTAGGAACCAGAATTTCCTCAGCCCTACCAAGCCAAGAGCTCTCACCCAGGAGTTTGCAACCTGTAGCTTGTGGAGGTGAGGCAAAAATAAAGTTCCCTTATTCTCAAGGGTCTTGGCTGGGGACATCACGTGTTTCTAACATTTTGAGGTCCCTCGGAGCATCACAGACTCCTGCAGAGCATCTTGGGCATCTCATACAATCTGCTGCCCTGATCCCATGCAGCACCTTAACCCCGAGCCGGCCTTAAAACCTCCTTAATGACGATTATTAATTATTCACACTGCAGCGTTGCGGGGAGCTTGATTAACGGTGCCTGAGCTGCCATCATTGTAATTTGTTTTTCTATCAACTCTTTATCATCTTGAAAGAAGCATCGGGGCCGGGCAGCTCCTTTACAGCAGCGCTCAGCCAAGATTAAATTGCTTCTGGCTGCAAGCTGACAAGACATAAATAGCCTCAAGAGCCCAGCATTTAGTTCGGGGAGGACAGCCTGGGCTGGGAGCCAGCAGCGACCTCCAAGCATGGCACTGGAGGAGCTCCTCCATCCCGACTCGGCCCTTGTCCACTGCTAGAGACCAGGGCTGTATTTTCCCCTTGGCAGAAGTCTGATGCTTGCAGGATGCTCCTCAAATCGTGCTTTCTCCAGTGCATTGGACGGCAAAAGACCCGAGGTGAGCACTTGGGGCTCTACAGCTGCAGCGTTCACCTCCTTAACCCCAAACGCAGCTCTGCAGGAGAAGACACCAGCCCCTGTCCTGCCATGGAAGGAGTGGGACCCTCCTGATCCTTCA
Organism: Merops nubicus; assembly: GCF_000691845.1. NCBI lineage: Eukaryota > Metazoa > Chordata > Aves > Coraciiformes > Meropidae > Merops > Merops nubicus. The sequence goes on along the minus strand of NW_008613099.1, from coordinate 9,084 downwards.
CAGAGAGCCCCACAAGCGCCCCAGCCCTGGCTAAAGCCAGAAGAAATGCTTCCGTGGGAGCTGGGGTCTGCTCTTCTACGTGAGAGCCTTCTCAGCCCCAAGCTCTTCCCTGCCCCTGGCAATTTATGAGCTGCTGTTGGGAACGTGGCAGCTTTATCCTCCTCCTGAGACTTCATAAAATAATAGTAGGCTCCATGAGCAAAGATGGACTGAGGCTGGTGTGAGTTTTCCTATGTGATGTCTCCCCAGGCTCCTTTCAAGCCTCCTTATGGCAGCTAAACACCATCAAGCTGCTTTTCCTCCCCTGGCAGCCGAGAGAGTGGGAAATAAAGTGCCACTTGGCTTTAAACAAGCAACAGGATCAGGCCACAGGTTACACTTCCAACACTGAGCCATGGAGGGGCTGAACATAAGGTAGGGCTGGAGCATGGCAAGGACATCCTGCAGTCAGGCCAGCCTGATGATTCTGGGTCTCCAGGTGTCCCTGGGGACATCCTATCAGATCCAGCCACCTCTCCGGGCTGGACCTCAGGGCTCTGGGATGTAAACCAGACCCAGGCACCACAGAGCACCTCCTGATAATGGGAGCAAGCAGCCAGATAACAGCAGATCGGTTCCATCACAGCACTTAGCGAGCACACACCTCCTGGGCACAGGGGAACCGAGGTGGGGAGGGGATTTTACACGTCGTCAGGCAGCCAAACGGGGTGAAATTTGGCCTTACAGCAAGGTGGCCGATGGGTGAGCAGATGCAGCTGCTTCATCCAGACCAGCCTTATTCCAACATGCTGTGCAAATTCATCCTGAATTCATCCTTCCTGGGGGGGGTGGGAGCCGTGCTGCACCACGGGTGCCCACATGCCCTGCCATCCCCACATCCCCAGCCTCTGCATCAGTCCCCACGAGCCCAGGGTGTCAGGGTACAACGTGCCATCCCACATCCATATAGGTTTACAGCCCCCTCCCCAAGCATCACGGCTCCAGGTCTGTCTGTCCCACTCTCCAAAGCAACCGGAGCCTCGGCACTAATCAGATTTGAGGCTGTGAAATCTCATTTGAGGCTCTATTAATGCATAGCTGGCATGACACAGGCCCCGGCCTGTCTCCAATGAGCAAAACAAGGAAAGCAATCTAGCCGGGGAAAAATGCACCTCCCGGAACAAGCTCGGGGGAGCTGGCCAAACGCAATTACGGTTAAAAGGAAGATTAAAAGAGTATCAGCGCTCTTCTTCCTCCGACCCCTGCTCCCACCCGGGGGGAGAGGAAACCCAAGCTGCACCGATGGGCATCCCCAGCACAGTGGTGCCTCAAGCAAGGATGGCATCCCAGTGAGATGCTGCCTCTTCCAAGCAAGGGACTTTTGCACCCTGCACCGGTGGAAGGCACGTGGGAGCATCCACGGTTTGCTGATGCAGCACGGGAAGGTGTTATACGGGTTCAGGCCCGGGTGCTCTCTCCCTCTTTGCTTGGACATCACTGTGGTTTTGCTCCCCAATGCCTTGGAGCTGCTTGGCATGGGACAGGAGGAGAAAACAATCCCTCTTTAAAGACACCTGCAATTAACATCTGCCCTCGGCCTCAAACGACAGCCTCTAGAATGACAGAGAGACAAGGCAAGGAGCAGCCGTCGGCTTCCCGAGCGAAAGGAGCTGGCACGCACATGATTTCCATTCCTAGGAGCTTGCAAAGCATCTCCTCCCCCCAGTAAAGGCTCTAGACTCTGGCAAGAACAGCTCAAAACACAGCCTGAAGATAAACAGCCAGATGGTTGGAGAACTTCAGCTCCACCAACGGCCCGAGGCAGCCCCAGCTCTGGGTTTTTTGAAGCAAACCCAATTGTATTACAAGGGGTATTTCCCAACACCTTCAGGCAGCAGGTTCAAAACTGCCCTCCAAGGAAAAAAAACGGCGTGGTTAAAGCCCCCGAGTAGATCTCCAGCAAAACAAAAGAGAGGAAGAAAAGCCAGGCAAGAAAGCAAACACGGGTTTCCTCATCCTTTCATCCTCCCCTCTGCTCCAGTAACCCCCATCCCTCGCGGTGGGCAGATGCGGCTCCTCCGCTCCCATATCCCAGTCAGCAGCAGGGACGAGGCACGGGGATTTTTTTCCTCTCATTCAGGCTGAGCTTGATATATTCTTCGTGTTATTATTTTTAAGCAAGTTGTTTCCTTGAGGGGACCCTGCGGGGAGCTCATTAGAGATCACAGGGTGGTTTCTGGGTGCCGGGAGGAAGGATGCTCCCCCCTGTTGACATGCAGGGATGCTGACTGCCAGCCAATTTCCCTGGGGAGTCCCACTGCCGCTGGCCAGGAATCCCTTTGGGCTAAAAATTGCCAAATTCATTTTCCTTCCATTTATGTAGAAAACTCCCAATTCACCTGTCAAATAATTAAATGGGCCAGCAGCCCAGCACCGCCTCATCTGCTCCATTAGGATAGTTTTACACTTCCTATATTTATCAGCGGCACCGCTGCAATTTCCTCCCCACCCTCTTAAAAAAGAGCAATTTTCTCTTTTTAACCCCATTTGCTTTTCTCATCAAGGCAGTTATTTGACACTTAAAGAGACATGATGACTTAAATTGCAGGAATTA